>NC_091155.1:6694982-6744982 GCF_040958095.1 Procambarus clarkii
AATCGCTGTTTACCAACGTACCTGTGGACGAGACAATCGGAATGATAGCCGACAGAGTGTATCGTGATCCAGCCTGTACTCCTCTTGACATGCCAGAAAGTATTCTGAGGAAACTACTCCAAGCTTGTACTAAAGAGGCACCCTTCTTGAGCCCGGATGGGCACATGTATAAGCAAGTAGATGGGGTCGCCATGGGTTCTCCCCTAGGTGTCCTGTTTGCAAACTTCTACATGGGTACCATCGAGCAAAAAGTCTTAGTCGACATGAACTTGAAACCGGCCATATACTGCAGGTATGTTGACGACATTTTTACACAGGTACCTGATGTCAGACATCTGCAGGAGCTGAAGGAGGCATTTGAGCAGAGTTCCGTGCTGCGTTTCACTTACGAGACGGAAAAGGATGGGAAGCTGCCTTTTCTAGATGTAACAGTCATGGAAAAGGGCGGAGGTTTCCACACTGCAGTCTACACAAAGGAAACAAACATAGGAATGTGCCTAAATGCCAACAGCGACTGCCCTGACAGGTACAAGAGGAGTGTTGTTAACGCATACGTCGACCGTGCTCTCAGCCACAGCTCAGAATGGAAGCAAGTCGACGAAGAACTCTGTAGGGTAAGGCAGGTCCTAGTCAATAACGGCTACTCCAATGGTTTCATCGAAGACATCATAAGAAGGAAAGTGAAAAGCCATGCAACCTCCGAAGAGACAACTAACACAACACCTATACCCCCTATTAGACTATTTTACAGGAACTTCTTTTCCACAGCTCATAAAACGGAGGAAAGGGTCCTGAAAGATATTGTTAATAGAAACGTTATCCCTACAGACAAAAATCAGAGGATACAACTGACGATTTACTATAAAACCAGAAAAACGGCCAGCCTACTCATGAGAAACTCTCCAGACACAAAACAGAACGCTTTAAAAGAGACTAACGTCGTCTATGCCTTCAAATGCCCACTTGGGGACTGTAAGCTCCAAAAAACCCAGTATATAGGCAAGACAACAACATCTCTTTCTAGGCGTTTAACGATGCATAAGCAACAGGGCTCCATTAAGGAACATATAATCTCTTCCCATAACCAAACCATCGCCAGAGAAATCCTAGTAAACAACACAGAAATCATCGATAGATACAGCGATAGCAGGCGGCTTGACGTTTGCGAGGCACTACACATCAAGAAGTCAACACCAGCAATCAACAGCCAATTATTGCACAACTATATTCTACCCACCTCAAGACTCCGCTCCAATATAGAAGCATCAAGAAATATGGACCAATAGGCTTTCTACAAACACTTCTATTCAATACCCATTGTTTCTGTTCTGTCTTGTGTTGATACTTTTAATACCCTATTAATATCCCCTAGTGTTCTGTCTTGTGTTAATGCCACATCACCCTTCCCACCTCACTCAAATGTAGATATAAAATCAGAGAAACGCAAGTTCTAATCAGTTGTGTATTTGTGAAGTCTTTGAAAATGTAATAAGTTTTACGAAACGCGCCCGTGTCGCGTCAGACTAGAAATAAAAATGAATTTTGGAGAAGTGATTTTTTATTTACCTCCAACAGTGAAGCGTAATGTACGAAAGATTGAGAAAATTCGTGTTAGAATTATTAATCTTACTTTTTCGGTCATATTTAATAATATATGTCTACAGGAAAGACTGCTACCAAAATATACTAATGTTAAAGTGCACGACCCAGCAGCAAGGAATCAAGCCTTCACGATAAAATATCGCCAGGATCTGATTCGTGATCAGATATACAAGGCAGAGAATGAAATCAAAGACAACAAAACGCAACTACTTCATGCTACAAACGAGTGGAGAAATAGCAACATCGACCATAGTATGCGTACCCGCATTGAGCAACACCTCGACATCCTCACAGACCAACATCACCTCAGCACTGAAACAAGGATTATCAAGAAACTAACAACATTATATGGAGGACCTATGGCAATTCCACGACCAAGAGATGGCTTCCTGAACCTTGCAGGAATTAACCTCACTGAGGACCAAGTCACTCTCCTAAATCTGGGCATAAACTGTCATGTTATGTCCAGACCGAGTGAAATGGCCCGGAAAGTAGAGTTGGAAATTCTGTTGGACGACATATTCGATCTCGAGACACAAAAGAAGGTCACTACCAAAGATACCTTACAAGCAGAACTTATTGCAGAAGGAGGAAAGAATCGAGGCAACTACAGAAGCACCATACTGTCCCCCGAGCTTAAAGCGGCAGCTAAAAGCCTTCGTGAGAACAAGGAGATAGTTGTCAGGAGAGGTGACAAGTCGCCAATATATGTCATTCTTAAAAAAGACGAATATCTGGCGAAAATGAACATCATACTCTCTGACCAAACTAAGTTCCAAAGGGTAACGAAGGACACTACAGCCGAATTAAAAGCAAAGGTCAACAAACTGATCGAAACTGTGAACGTCAAGAAATCCGGACTCCACCTGCCAAAGATCATTGGGGAATATAAACCTGGATATGCGTATGGAAATGTCAAGACGCACAAGCCTGGAAACCCACTTCGGCCAATCATTAGCCAGATACCCACACCCACGTACAGACTGGCGAAGCGACTCAACGGCCTGCTGACTCCTTATGTTCCTTGCGCCTTCAGCCTGAAGTCTCCAAAGGAATTTGTGGACTTACTGCGGGGCGCACGGGCCACAGGGATAAGAGCCTCGTTGGACGTAGAATCGCTGTTTACCAACGTACCTGTGGACGAGACAATCGGAATGATAGCCGACAGAGTGTATCGTGATCCAGCCTGTACTCCTCTTGACATGCCAGAAAGTATTCTGAGGAAACTACTCCAAGCTTGTACTAAAGAGGCACCCTTCTTGAGCCCGGATGGGCACATGTATAAGCAAGTAGATGGGGTCGCCATGGGTTCTCCCCTAGGTGTCCTGTTTGCAAACTTCTACATGGGTACCATCGAGCAAAAAGTCTTAGTCGACATGAACTTGAAACCGGCCATATACTGCAGGTATGTTGACGACATTTTTACACAGGTACCTGATGTCAGACATCTGCAGGAGCTGAAGGAGGCATTTGAGCAGAGTTCCGTGCTGCGTTTCACTTACGAGACGGAAAAGGATGGGAAGCTGCCTTTTCTAGATGTAACAGTCATGGAAAAGGGCGGAGGTTTCCACACTGCAGTCTACACAAAGGAAACAAACATAGGAATGTGCCTAAATGCCAACAGCGACTGCCCTGACAGGTACAAGAGGAGTGTTGTTAACGCATACGTCGACCGTGCTCTCAGCCACAGCTCAGAATGGAAGCAAGTCGACGAAGAACTCTGTAGGGTAAGGCAGGTCCTAGTCAATAACGGCTACTCCAATGGTTTCATCGAAGACATCATAAGAAGGAAAGTGAAAAGCCATGCAACCTCCGAAGAGACAACTAACACAACACCTATACCCCCTATTAGACTATTTTACAGGAACTTCTTTTCCACAGCTCATAAAACGGAGGAAAGGGTCCTGAAAGATATTGTTAATAGAAACGTTATCCCTACAGACAAAAATCAGAGGATACAACTGACGATTTACTATAAAACCAGAAAAACGGCCAGCCTACTCATGAGAAACTCTCCAGACACAAAACAGAACGCTTTAAAAGAGACTAACGTCGTCTATGCCTTCAAATGCCCACTTGGGGACTGTAAGCTCCAAAAAACCCAGTATATAGGCAAGACAACAACATCTCTTTCTAGGCGTTTAACGATGCATAAGCAACAGGGCTCCATTAAGGAACATATAATCTCTTCCCATAACCAAACCATCGCCAGAGAAATCCTAGTAAACAACACAGAAATCATCGATAGATACAGCGATAGCAGGCGGCTTGACGTTTGCGAGGCACTACACATCAAGAAGTCAACACCAGCAATCAACAGCCAATTATTGCACAACTATATTCTACCCACCTCAAGACTCCGCTCCAATATAGAAGCATCAAGAAATATGGACCAATAGGCTTTCTACAAACACTTCTATTCAATACCCATTGTTTCTGTTCTGTCTTGTGTTGATACTTTTAATACCCTATTAATATCCCCTAGTGTTCTGTCTTGTGTTAATGCCACATCACCCTTCCCACCTCACTCAAATGTAGATATAAAATCAGAGAAACGCAAGTTCTAATCAGTTGTGTATTTGTGAAGTCTTTGAAAATGTAATAAGTTTTACGAAACGCGCCCGTGTCGCGTCAGACTAGAAATAAAAATGAATTTTGGAGAAGTGATTTTTTATTTACCTCCAACAGTGAAGCGTAATGTACGAAAGATTGAGAAAATTCGTGTTAGAATTATTAATCTTACTTTTTCGGTCATATTTAATAATATATGTCTACAGGAAAGACTGCTACCAAAATATACTAATGTTAAAGTGCACGACCCAGCAGCAAGGAATCAAGCCTTCACGATAAAATATCGCCAGGATCTGATTCGTGATCAGATATACAAGGCAGAGAATGAAATCAAAGACAACAAAACGCAACTACTTCATGCTACAAACGAGTGGAGAAATAGCAACATCGACCATAGTATGCGTACCCGCATTGAGCAACACCTCGACATCCTCACAGACCAACATCACCTCAGCACTGAAACAAGGATTATCAAGAAACTAACAACATTATATGGAGGACCTATGGCAATTCCACGACCAAGAGATGGCTTCCTGAACCTTGCAGGAATTAACCTCACTGAGGACCAAGTCACTCTCCTAAATCTGGGCATAAACTGTCATGTTATGTCCAGACCGAGTGAAATGGCCCGGAAAGTAGAGTTGGAAATTCTGTTGGACGACATATTCGATCTCGAGACACAAAAGAAGGTCACTACCAAAGATACCTTACAAGCAGAACTTATTGCAGAAGGAGGAAAGAATCGAGGCAACTACAGAAGCACCATACTGTCCCCCGAGCTTAAAGCGGCAGCTAAAAGCCTTCGTGAGAACAAGGAGATAGTTGTCAGGAGAGGTGACAAGTCGCCAATATATGTCATTCTTAAAAAAGACGAATATCTGGCGAAAATGAACATCATACTCTCTGACCAAACTAAGTTCCAAAGGGTAACGAAGGACACTACAGCCGAATTAAAAGCAAAGGTCAACAAACTGATCGAAACTGTGAACGTCAAGAAATCCGGACTCCACCTGCCAAAGATCATTGGGGAATATAAACCTGGATATGCGTATGGAAATGTCAAGACGCACAAGCCTGGAAACCCACTTCGGCCAATCATTAGCCAGATACCCACACCCACGTACAGACTGGCGAAGCGACTCAACGGCCTGCTGACTCCTTATGTTCCTTGCGCCTTCAGCCTGAAGTCTCCAAAGGAATTTGTGGACTTACTGCGGGGCGCACGGGCCACAGGGATAAGAGCCTCGTTGGACGTAGAATCGCTGTTTACCAACGTACCTGTGGACGAGACAATCGGAATGATAGCCGACAGAGTGTATCGTGATCCAGCCTGTACTCCTCTTGACATGCCAGAAAGTATTCTGAGGAAACTACTCCAAGCTTGTACTAAAGAGGCACCCTTCTTGAGCCCGGATGGGCACATGTATAAGCAAGTAGATGGGGTCGCCATGGGTTCTCCCCTAGGTGTCCTGTTTGCAAACTTCTACATGGGTACCATCGAGCAAAAAGTCTTAGTCGACATGAACTTGAAACCGGCCATATACTGCAGGTATGTTGACGACATTTTTACACAGGTACCTGATGTCAGACATCTGCAGGAGCTGAAGGAGGCATTTGAGCAGAGTTCCGTGCTGCGTTTCACTTACGAGACGGAAAAGGATGGGAAGCTGCCTTTTCTAGATGTAACAGTCATGGAAAAGGGCGGAGGTTTCCACACTGCAGTCTACACAAAGGAAACAAACATAGGAATGTGCCTAAATGCCAACAGCGACTGCCCTGACAGGTACAAGAGGAGTGTTGTTAACGCATACGTCGACCGTGCTCTCAGCCACAGCTCAGAATGGAAGCAAGTCGACGAAGAACTCTGTAGGGTAAGGCAGGTCCTAGTCAATAACGGCTACTCCAATGGTTTCATCGAAGACATCATAAGAAGGAAAGTGAAAAGCCATGCAACCTCCGAAGAGACAACTAACACAACACCTATACCCCCTATTAGACTATTTTACAGGAACTTCTTTTCCACAGCTCATAAAACGGAGGAAAGGGTCCTGAAAGATATTGTTAATAGAAACGTTATCCCTACAGACAAAAATCAGAGGATACAACTGACGATTTACTATAAAACCAGAAAAACGGCCAGCCTACTCATGAGAAACTCTCCAGACACAAAACAGAACGCTTTAAAAGAGACTAACGTCGTCTATGCCTTCAAATGCCCACTTGGGGACTGTAAGCTCCAAAAAACCCAGTATATAGGCAAGACAACAACATCTCTTTCTAGGCGTTTAACGATGCATAAGCAACAGGGCTCCATTAAGGAACATATAATCTCTTCCCATAACCAAACCATCGCCAGAGAAATCCTAGTAAACAACACAGAAATCATCGATAGATACAGCGATAGCAGGCGGCTTGACGTTTGCGAGGCACTACACATCAAGAAGTCAACACCAGCAATCAACAGCCAATTATTGCACAACTATATTCTACCCACCTCAAGACTCCGCTCCAATATAGAAGCATCAAGAAATATGGACCAATAGGCTTTCTACAAACACTTCTATTCAATACCCATTGTTTCTGTTCTGTCTTGTGTTGATACTTTTAATACCCTATTAATATCCCCTAGTGTTCTGTCTTGTGTTAATGCCACATCACCCTTCCCACCTCACTCAAATGTAGATATAAAATCAGAGAAACGCAAGTTCTAATCAGTTGTGTATTTGTGAAGTCTTTGAAAATGTAATAAGTTTTACGAAACGCGCCCGTGTCGCGTCAGACTAGAAATAAAAATGAATTTTGGAGAAGTGATTTTTTATTTACCTCCAACAGTGAAGCGTAATGTACGAAAGATTGAGAAAATTCGTGGTAGAATTATTAATCTTACTTTTTCGGTCATATTTAATAATATATGTCTACAGGAAAGACTGCTACCAAAATATACTAATGTTAAAGTGCACGACCCAGCAGCAAGGAATCAAGCCTTCACGATAAATATCGCCAGGATCTGATTCGTGATCAGATATACAAGGCAGAGAATGAAATCAAGACAACAAAACGCAACTACTTCATGCTACAAACGAGTGGAGAAATAGCAACATCGACCATAGTATGCGTACCCGCATTGAGCAACACCTCGACATCCTCACAGACCAACATCACCTCAGCACTGAAACAAGGATTATCAAGAAACTAACAACATTATATGGAGGAGCCTATGGCAATTCCACGACCAAGAGATGGCTTCCTGAACCTTGCAGGAATTAACCTCACTGAGGACCAAGTCACTCTCCTAAATCTGGGCATAAACTGTCATGTTATGTCCAGACCGAGTGAAATGGCCCGGAAAGTAGAGTTGGAAATTCTGTTGGACGACATATTCGACCTCGAGACACAAAAGAAGGTCACTACCAAAGATACCTTACAAGCAGAACTTATTGCAGAAGGAGGAAAGAATCGAGGCAACTACAGAAGCACCATACTGTCCCCCGAGCTTAAAGCGGCAGCTAAAAGCCTTCGTGAGAACAAGGAGATAGTTGTCAGGAGAGGTGACAAGTCGCCAATATATGTCATTCTTAAAAAAGACGAATATCTGGCGAAAATGAACATCATACTCTCTGACCAAACTAAGTTCCAAAGGGTAACGAAGGACACTACAGCCGAATTAAAAGCAAAGGTCAACAAACTGATCGAAACTGTGAACGTCAAGAAATCCGGACTCCACCTGCCAAAGATCATTGGGGAATATAAACCTGGATATGCGTATGGAAATGTCAAGACGCACAAGCCTGGAACCCACTTCGGCCAATCATTAGCCAGATACCCACACCCACGTACAGACTGGCGAAGCGACTCAACGGCCTGCTGACTCCTTATGTTCCTTGCGCCTTCAGCCTGAAGTCTCCAAAGGAATTTGTGGACTTACTGCGGGGCGCACGGGCCACAGGGATAAGAGCCTCGTTGGACGTAGAATCGCTGTTTACCAACGTACCTGTGACGAGACAATCGGAATGATAGCCGACAGAGTGTATCGTGATCCAGCCTGTACTCCTCTTGACATGCCAGAAAGTATTCTGAGGAAACTACTCCAAGCTTGTACTAAAGAGGCACCCTTCTTGAGCCCGGATGGGCACATGTATAAGCAAGTAGATGGGGTCGCCATGGGTTCTCCCCTAGGTGTCCTGTTTTGCAAACTTCTACATGGGTACCATCGAGCAAAAAGTCTTAGTCGACATGAACTTGAAACCGGCCATATACTGCAGGTATGTTGACGACATTTTACACAGGTACCTGATGTCAGACATCTGCAGGAGCTGAAGGAGGCATTTGAGCAGAGTTCCGTGCTGCGTTTCACTTACGAGACGGAAAAGGATGGGAAGCTGCCTTTTCTAGATGTAACAGTCATGGAAAAGGGCGGAGGTTTCCACACTGCAGTCTACACAAAGGAAACAAACATAGGAATGTGCCTAAATGCCAACAGCGACTGCCCTGACAGGTACAAGAGGAGTGTTGTTAACGCATACGTCGACCGTGCTCTCAGCCACAGCTCAGAATGGAAGCAAGTCGACGAAGAACTCTGTAGGGTAAGGCAGGTCCTAGTCAATAACGGCTACTCCAATGGTTTCATCGAAGACATCATAAGAAGGAAAGTGAAAAGCCATGCAACCTCCGAAGAGACAACTAACACAACACCTATACCCCCTATTAGACTATTTTACAGGAACTTCTTTTCCACAGCTCATAAAATGGAGGAAAGGGTCCTGAAAGATATTGTTAATAGAAACGTTATCCCTACAGACAAAAATCAGAGGATACAACTGACGATTTACTATAAAACCAGAAAAACGGCCAGCCTACTCATGAGAAACTCTCCAGACACAAAACAGAACGCTTTAAAAGAGACTAACGTCGTCTATGCCTTCAAATGCCCACTTGGGGACTGTAAGCTCCAAAAAACCCAGTATATAGGCAAGACAACAACATCTCTTTCTAGGCGTTTAACGATGCATAAGCAACAGGGCTCCATTAAGGAACATATAATCTCTTCCCATAACCAAACCATCGCCAGAGAAATCCTAGTAAACAACACAGAAATCATCGATAGATACAGCGATAGCAGGCGGCTTGACGTTTGCGAGGCACTACACATCAAGAAGTCAACACCAGCAATCAACAGCCAATTATTGCACAACTATATTCTACCCACCTCAAGACTCCGCTCCAATATAGAAGCATCAAGAAATATGGACCATAGGCTTTCTACAAACACTTCTATTCAATACCCATTGTTTCTGTTCTGTCTTGTGTTGATACTTTTAATACCCTATTAATATCCCCTAGTGTTCTGTCTTGTGTTAATGCCACATCACCCTTCCCACCTCACTCAAATGTAGATATAAAATCAGAGAAACGCAAGTTCTAATCAGTTGTGTATTTGTGAAGTCTTTGAAAATGTAATAAGTTTTACGAAACGCGCCCGTGTCGCGTCAGACTAGAAATAAAAATGAATTTTGGAGAAGTGATTTTTTATTTACCTCCAACAGTGAAGCGTAATGTACGAAAGATTGAGAAAATTCGTGTTAGAATTATTAATCTTACTTTTTCGGTCATATTTAATAATATATGTCTACAGGAAAGACTGCTACCAAAATATACTAATGTTAAAGTGCACGACCCAGCAGCAAGGAATCAAGCCTTCACGATAAAATATCGCCAGGATCTGATTCGTGATCAGATATACAAGGCAGAGAATGAAATCAAAGACAAACAAAACGCAACTACTTCATGCTACAAACGAGTGGAGAAATAGCAACATCGACCATAGTATGCGTACCCGCATTGAGCAACACCTCGACATCCTCACAGACCAACATCACCTCAGCACTGAAACAAGGATTATCAAGAAACTAACAACATTATATGGAGGACCTATGGCAATTCCACGACCAAGAGATGGCTTCCTGAACCTTGCAGGAATTAACCTCACTGAGGACCAAGTCACTCTCCTAAATCTGGGCATAAACTGTCATGTTATGTCCAGACCGAGTGGAAATGGCCCGGAAAGTAGAGTTGGAAATTCTGTTGGACGACATATTCGACCTCGAGACACAAAAGAAGGTCACTACCAAAGATACCTTACAAGCAGAACTTATTGCAGAAGGAGGAAAGAATCGAGGCAACTACAGAAGCACCATACTGTCCCCCGAGCTTAAAGCGGCAGCTAAAAGCCTTCGTGAGAACAAGGAGATAGTTGTCAGGAGAGGTGACAAGTCGCCAATATATGTCATTCTTAAAAAAGACGAATATCTGGCGAAAATGAACATCATACTCTCTGACCAAACTAAGTTCCAAAGGGTAACGAAGGACACTACAGCCGAATTAAAAGCAAAGGTCAACAAACTGATCGAAACTGTGAACGTCAAGAAATCCGGACTCCACCTGCCAAAGATCATTGGGGAATATAAACCTGGATATGCGTATGGAAATGTCAAGACGCACAAGCCTGGAAACCCACTTCGGCCAATCATTAGCCAGATACCCACACCCACGTACAGACTGGCGAAGCGACTCAACGGCCTGCTGACTCCTTATGTTCCTTGCGCCTTCAGCCTGAAGTCTCCAAAGGAATTTGTGGACTTACTGCGGGGCGCACGGGCCACAGGGATAAGAGCCTCGTTGGACGTAGAATCGCTGTTTACCAACGTACCTGTGGACGAGACAATCGGAATGATAGCCGACAGAGTGTATCGTGATCCAGCCTGTACTCCTCTTGACATGCCAGAAAGTATTCTGAGGAAACTACTCCAAGCTTGTACTAAAGAGGCACCCTTCTTGAGCCCGGATGGGCACATGTATAAGCAAGTAGATGGGGTCGCCATGGGTTCTCCCCTAGGTGTCCTGTTTGCAAACTTCTACATGGGTACCATCGAGCAAAAAGTCTTAGTCGACATGAACTTGAAACCGGCCATATACTGCAGGTATGTTGACGACATTTTACACAGGTACCTGATGTCAGACATCTGCAGGAGCTGAAGGAGGCATTTGAGCAGAGTTCCGTGCTGCGTTTCACTTACGAGACGGAAAAGGATGGGAAGCTGCCTTTTCTAGATGTAACAGTCATGGAAAAGGGCGGAGGTTTCCACACTGCAGTCTACACAAAGGAAACAAACATAGGAATGTGCCTAAATGCCAACAGCGACTGCCCTGACAGGTACAAGAGGAGTGTTGTTAACGCATACGTCGACCGTGCTCTCAGCCACAGCTCAGAATGGAAGCAAGTCGACGAAGAACTCTGTAGGGTAAGGCAGGTCCTAGTCAATAACGGCTACTCCAATGGTTTCATCGAAGACATCATAAGAAGGAAAGTGAAAAGCCATGCAACCTCCGAAGAGACAACTAACACAACACCTATACCCCCTATTAGACTATTTTACAGGAACTTCTTTTCCACAGCTCATAAAACGGAGGAAAGGGTCCTGAAAGATATTGTTAATAGAAACGTTATCCCTACAGACAAAAATCAGAGGATACAACTGACGATTTACTATAAAACCAGAAAAACGGCCAGCCTACTCATGAGAAACTCTCCAGACACAAAACAGAACGCTTTAAAAGAGACTAACGTCGTCTATGCCTTCAAATGCCCACTTGGGGACTGTAAGCTCCAAAAAACCCAGTATATAGGCAAGACAACAACATCTCTTTCTAGGCGTTTAACGATGCATAAGCAACAGGGCTCCATTAAGGAACATATAATCTCTTCCCATAACCAAACCATCGCCAGAGAAATCCTAGTAAACAACACAGAAATCATCGATAGATACAGCGATAGCAGGCGGCTTGACGTTTGCGAGGCACTACACATCAAGAAGTCAACACCAGCAATCAACAGCCAATTATTGCACAACTATATTCTACCCACCTCAAGACTCCGCTCCAATATAGAAGCATCAAGAAATATGGACCAATAGGCTTTCTACAAACACTTCTATTCAATACCCATTGTTTCTGTTCTGTCTTGTGTTGATACTTTTAATACCCTATTAATATCCCCTAGTGTTCTGTCTTGTGTTAATGCCACATCACCCTTCCCACCTCACTCAAATGTAGATATAAAATCAGAGAAACGCAAGTTCTAATCAGTTGTGTATTTGTGAAGTCTTTGAAAATGTAATAAGTTTTACGAAACGCGCCCGTGTCGCGTCAGACTAGAAATAAAAATGAATTTTGGAGAAGTGATTTTTTATTTACCTCCAACAGTGAAGCGTAATGTACGAAAGATTGAGAAAATTCGTGTTAGAATTATTAATCTTACTTTTTCGGTCATATTTAATAATATATGTCTACAGGAAAGACTGCTACCAAAATATACTAATGTTAAAGTGCACGACCCAGCAGCAAGGAATCAAGCCTTCACGATAAAATATCGCCAGGATCTGATTCGTGATCAGATATACAAGGCAGAGAATGAAATCAAAGACAACAAAACGCAACTACTTCATGCTACAAACGAGTGGAGAAATAGCAACATCGACCATAGTATGCGTACCCGCATTGAGCAACACCTCGACATCCTCACAGACCAACATCACCTCAGCACTGAAACAAGGATTATCAAGAAACTAACAACATTATATGGAGGACCTATGGCAATTCCACGACCAAGAGATGGCTTCCTGAACCTTGCAGGAATTAACCTCACTGAGGACCAAGTCACTCTCCTAAATCTGGGCATAAACTGTCATGTTATGTCCAGACCGAGTGAAATGGCCCGGAAAGTAGAGTTGGAAATTCTGTTGGACGACATATTCGACCTCGAGACACAAAAGAAGGTCACTACCAAAGATACCTTACAAGCAGAACTTATTGCAGAAGGAGGAAAGAATCGAGGCAACTACAGAAGCACCATACTGTCCCCCGAGCTTAAAGCGGCAGCTAAAAGCCTTCGTGAGAACAAGGAGATAGTTGTCAGGAGAGGTGACAAGTCGCCAATATATGTCATTCTTAAAAAAGACGAATATCTGGCGAAAATGAACATCATACTCTCTGACCAAACTAAGTTCCAAAGGGTAACGAAGGACACTACAGCCGAATTAAAAGCAAAGGTCAACAAACTGATCGAAACTGTGAACGTCAAGAAATCCGGACTCCACCTGCCAAAGATCATTGGGGAATATAAACCTGGATATGCGTATGGAAATGTCAAGACGCACAAGCCTGGAAACCCACTTCGGCCAATCATTAGCCAGATACCCACACCCACGTACAGACTGGCGAAGCGACTCAACGGCCTGCTGACTCCTTATGTTCCTTGCGCCTTCAGCCTGAAGTCTCCAAAGGAATTTGTGGACTTACTGCGGGGCGCACGGGCCACAGGATAAGAGCCTCGTTGGACGTAGAATCGCTGTTTACCAACGTACCTGTGGACGAGACAATCGGAATGATAGCCGACAGAGTGTATCGTGATCCAGCCTGTACTCCTCTTGACATGCCAGAAAGTATTCTGAGGAAACTACTCCAAGCTTGTACTAAAGAGGCACCCTTCTTGAGCCCGGATGGGCACATGTATAAGCAAGTAGATGGGGTCGCCATGGGTTCTCCCCTAGGTGTCCTGTTTTGCAAACTTCTACATGGGTACCATCGAGCAAAAAGTCTTAGTCGACATGAACTTGAAACCGGCCATATACTGCAGGTATGTTGACGACATTTTTACACAGGTACCTGATGTCAGACATCTGCAGGAGCTGAAGGAGGCATTTGAGCAGAGTTCCGTGCTGCGTTTCACTTACGAGACGGAAAAGGATGGGAAGCTGCCTTTTCTAGATGTAACAGTCATGGAAAAGGGCGGAGGTTTCCACACTGCAGTCTACACAAAGGAAACAAACATAGGAATGTGCCTAAATGCCAACAGCGACTGCCCTGACAGGTACAAGAGGAGTGTTGTTAACGCATACGTCGACCGTGCTCTCAGCCACAGCTCAGAATGGAAGCAAGTCGACGAAGAACTCTGTAGGGTAAGGCAGGTCCTAGTCAATAACGGCTACTCCAATGGTTTCATCGAAGACATCATAAGAAGGAAAGTGAAAAGCCATGCAACCTCCGAAGAGACAACTAACACAACACCTATACCCCCTATTAGACTATTTTACAGGAACTTCTTTTCCACAGCTCATAAAACGGAGGAAAGGGTCCTGAAAGATATTGTTAATAGAAACGTTATCCCTACAGACAAAAATCAGAGGATACAACTGACGATTTACTATAAAACCAGAAAAACGGCCAGCCTACTCATGAGAAACTCTCCAGACACAAAACAGAACGCTTTAAAAGAGACTAACGTCGTCTATGCCTTCAAATGCCCACTTGGGGACTGTAAGCTCCAAAAAACCCAGTATATAGGCAAGACAACAACATCTCTTTCTAGGCGTTTAACGATGCATAAGCAACAGGGCTCCATTAAGGAACATATAATCTCTTCCCATAACCAAACCATCGCCAGAGAAATCCTAGTAAACAACACAGAAATCATCGATAGATACAGCGATAGCAGGCGGCTTGACGTTTGCGAGGCACTACACATCAAGAAGTCAACACCAGCAATCAACAGCCAATTATTGCACAACTATATTCTACCCACCTCAAGACTCCGCTCCAATATAGAAGCATCAAGAAATATGGACCAATAGGCTTTCTACAAACACTTCTATTCAATACCCATTGTTTCTGTTCTGTCTTGTGTTGATACTTTTAATACCCTATTAATATCCCCTAGTGTTCTGTCTTGTGTTAATGCCACATCACCCTTCCCACCTCACTCAAATGTAGATATAAAATCAGAGAAACGCAAGTTCTAATCAGTTGTGTATTTGTGAAGTCTTTGAAAATGTAATAAGTTTTACGAAACGCGCCCGTGTCGCGTCAGACTAGAAATAAAAATGAATTTTGGAGAAGTGATTTTTATTTACCTCCAACAGTGAAGCGTAATGTACGAAAGATTGAGAAAATTCGTGTTAGAATTATTAATCTTACTTTTTCGGTCATATTTAATAATATATGTCTACAGGAAAGACTGCTACCAAAATATACTAATGTTAAAGTGCACGACCCAGCAGCAAGGAATCAAGCCTTCACGATAAAATATCGCCAGGATCTGATTCGTGATCAGATATACAAGGCAGAGAATGAAATCAAAGACAACAAAACGCAACTACTTCATGCTACAAACGAGTGGAGAAATAGCAACATCGACCATAGTATGCGTACCCGCATTGAGCAACACCTCGACATCCTCACAGACCAACATCACCTCAGCACTGAAACAAGGATTATGAAGAAACTAACAACATTATATGGAGGACCTATGGCAATTCCACGACCAAGAGATGGCTTCCTGAACCTTGCAGGAATTAACCTCACTGAGGACCAAGTCACTCTCCTAAATCTGGGCATAAACTGTCATGTTATGTCCAGACCGAGTGAAATGGCCCGGAAAGTAGAGTTGGAAATTCTGTTGGACGACATATTCGACCTCGAGACACAAAAGAAGGTCACTACCAAAGATACCTTACAAGCAGAACTTATTGCAGAAGGAGGAAAGAATCGAGGCAACTACAGAAGCACCATACTGTCCCCCGAGCTTAAAGCGGCAGCTAAAAGCCTTCGTGAGAACAAGGAGATAGTTGTCAGGAGAGGTGACAAGTCGCCAATATATGTCATTCTTAAAAAAGACGAATATCTGGCGAAAATGAACATCATACTCTCTGACCAAACTAAGTTCCAAAGGGTAACGAAGGACACTACAGCCGAATTAAAAGCAAAGGTCAACAAACTGATCGAAACTGTGAACGTCAAGAAATCCGGACTCCACCTGCCAAAGATCATTGGGGAATATAAACCTGGATATGCGTATGGAAATGTCAAGACGCACAAGCCTGGAAACCCACTTCGGCCAATCATTAGCCAGATACCCACACCCACGTACAGACTGGCGAAGCGACTCAACGGCCTGCTGACTCCTTATGTTCCTTGCACCTTCAGCCTGAAGTCTCCAAAGGAATTTGTGGACTTACTGCGGGGCGCACGGGCCACAGGGATAAGAGCCTCGTTGGACGTAGAATCGCTGTTTACCAACGTACCTGTGGACGAGACAATCGGAATGATAGCCGACAGAGTGTATCGTGATCCAGCCTGTACTCCTCTTGACATGCCAGAAAGTATTCTGAGGAAACTACTCCAAGCTTGTACTAAAGAGGCACCCTTCTTGAGCCCGGATGGGCACATGTATAAGCAAGTAGATGGGGTCGCCATGGGTTCTCCCCTAGGTGTCCTGTTTGCAAACTTCTACATGGGTACCATCGAGCAAAAAGTCTTAGTCGACATGAACTTGAAACCGGCCATATACTGCAGGTATGTTGACGACATTTTTACACAGGTACCTGATGTCAGACATCTGCAGGAGCTGAAGGAGGCATTTGAGCAGAGTTCCGTGCTGCGTTTCACTTACGAGACGGAAAAGGATGGGAAGCTGCCTTTTCTAGATGTAACAGTCATGGAAAAGGGCGGAGGTTTCCACACTGCAGTCTACACAAAGGAAACAAACATAGGAATGTGCCTAAATGCAACAGCGACTGCCCTGACAGGTACAAGAGGAGTGTTGTTAACGCATACGTCGACCGTGCTCTCAGCCACAGCTCAGAATGGAAGCAAGTCGACGAAGAACTCTGTAGGGTAAGGCAGGTCCTAGTCAATAACGGCTACTCCAATGGTTTCATCGAAGACATCATAAGAAGGAAAGTGAAAAGCCATGCAACCTCCGAAGAGACAACTAACACAACACCTATACCCCCTATTAGACTATTTTACAGGAACTTCTTTTCCACAGCTCATAAAACGGAGGAAAGGGTCCTGAAAGATATTGTTAATAGAAACGTTATCCCTACAGACAAAAATCAGAGGATACAACTGACGATTTACTATAAAACCAGAAAAACGGCCAGCCTACTCATGAGAAACTCTCCAGACACAAAACAGAACGCTTTAAAAGAGACTAACGTCGTCTATGCCTTCAAATGCCCACTTGGGGACTGTAAGCTCCAAAAAACCCAGTATATAGGCAAGACAACAACATCTCTTTCTAGGCGTTTAACGATGCATAAGCAACAGGGCTCCATTAAGGAACATATAATCTCTTCCCATAACCAAACCATCGCCAGAGAAATCCTAGTAAACAACACAGAAATCATCGATAGATACAGCGATAGCAGGCGGCTTGACGTTTGCGAGGCACTACACATCAAGAAGTCAACACCAGCAATCAACAGCCAATTATTGCACAACTATATTCTACCCACCTCAAGACTCCGCTCCAATATAGAAGCATCAAGAAATATGGACCAATAGGCTTTCTACAAACACTTCTATTCAATACCCATTGTTTCTGTTCTGTCTTGTGTTGATACTTTTAATACCCTATTAATATCCCCTAGTGTTCTGTCTTGTGTTAATGCCACATCACCCTTCCCACCTCACTCAAATGTAGATATAAAATCAGAGAAACGCAAGTTCTAATCAGTTGTGTATTTGTGAAGTCTTTGAAAATGTAATAAGTTTTACGAAACGCGCCCGTGTCGCGTCAGACTAGAAATAAAAATGAATTTTGGAGAAGTGATTTTTTATTTACCTCCAACAGTGAAGCGTAATGTACGAAAGATTGAGAAAATTCGTGTTAGAATTATTAATCTTACTTTTTCGGTCATATTTAATAATATATGTCTACAGGAAAGACTGCTACCAAAATATACTAATATATATATATATATATATATATATATATATATATATATATATATATATATATATATATATATATATATATATATATATATATATATATATATATATATAATGTGTGTGTGTGTAATTACCTAAGTGTAGTTAGAGGATAAGAGGAGCTACGCTCGTGGTATCCCGTCTTCCCAGCACTCTTTGTCATATAACGCTTTGAAACTACTGACAGTCTTGGCCTCCACCACCTTCTCACCTAACTTGTTCCAACCGTCGACCACTCTATTTGCGAAAGTGAATTTTCTTATATTTCTTCGGCATCTGTGTTAAGCTAGTTTAAATCTATGACCTCTTGTTCTTGAAGTTCCAGGTCTCAGGAAATCTTCCCTGTCGATTTTATCAATTCCTGTTACTATTTTGTACGTAGTGATCATATCACCTCATTTTCTTCTGTCCTTTAGTTTTGGCATATTTAATGCCTCTAACCTCTCCTCGTAGCTCTTGCCCTTCAGTTCTGGGAGCCACTTAGTAGCAAGTCTTTGCACCTTTTCCAGTTTGTTGATGTGCTTCTTAAGATATGGGCCAACTTCTGTTGTTGGGCACCACACAACAGCTGCATATTCTAGCTTTGGCGTAACAAAAGTCATAACAATTTCTTTAGTATATCACCATCCATGTATTTAAACGCAATTCTAAAGTTAGAAAGCGTAGCATAGGCTCCTCGCACAATATTCTTTATGTGGTCCTCAGGTGATAGTTTTCTATCTAGAACCACCCCTAGATCTCTTTCTTTATCAGAATTCTTAAAGATTTCTCACATAATGTATAGGTTGTGTGGGATCTATGTTCTCCTGTTCCACATTCCATAACATGGCATTTATTAACATTAAATTCCATTTGCCAAGTGGTGCTCCATATACTTATTTTATCCAGGTTTTCTTGAAGGGCATGACAATCGTCTAAATTTCTTATCCTTCCTATTATCTTGGCATCATCAGCAAACATGTTCATATAATTCTGTATACCAACTGGTAGATCATTTATGTAGACAATAAACATCACTGGTGCAAGAACTGAACCCTGTGGTACTCCACTTGTGACATTTCTCGAGTCTGATACATTGCCTCTGATTACTGCCCTCATTTTTCTATGTCAGAAAATTTTTCATCCATGTTAGAAGCTTACCTGTCACCCCTCCAATATTTTCCAGTTTCCAGAACAACCTCTCTATGTGGAACTCTGTCGAATGCCTTTTTTAGGTCCATATAGATGCAGTCAACCCAACCATCTCTTTCCTGTAATATCTCTGTTGCTCGATCATAGAAACTGAGTAAATTCGATACAGAGGATCTTCCAGATCGAAAACCATACTGTCTGTCTGAAATTATATCATTTCTCTCCAGGTGTTCTACCCATTTAGTTTTAATTATTTTTCCAATATTCCAATTCCAATTTTTTCCAATAATGTGTGTGTGTGTATGTATATTTGTGTTGTTGAATATGACCGAAAGTCAGTCTTTCTGCCCCTCTCCTTACTGCTATTGTACAATACAATACAATACATTACAATTTTATTTAGGTAAGGTACATACATACAATAAATATTTACAAGGATTGTTTGACTTATAGGTAGAGCTAGTACATACAATGCCTAAAGCCACTATTACGCAAAGCGTTTCGGGCATGATAAACTTAAATGACAAGCTTAATACTAATTGAGCATAATGAGTAGAATGAAAACAAGAAATGAAAACATAGATGAAAAAGCAGCACAAATACAATTATGTCGACAAACAGCGCTCTTTAAAGAAAAAAACAGACATTGGTTGACAATAGAAGGGTAAGGTAGGTTACAGGGAATTTATTAGGTATAGCTTCGCTTTTAACTTAAACTGGTTGAGAGAGGTACAGTCTTTAACATGGTTGGGAAGGTCATTCCACATTCTGGGCCCCTTGATTTGTAGAGCATTTCTAGTTTGATTAAGTCGTACTCTAGGAATATCAAAACTGTATTTATTTCTGGTGTGATGCTCATGGGTTCTGATACAACCTTCTATGAAGCTTTTGAGATCAGGATTGGCATTATAGTTTAGCGTTTTATATATGTATAATACACATGAGAGAATGTGCAGTGACTTAATGTCTAACATATTCAGAGATTTAAGTAGGGGTACCGAGTGATGTCTGGGGCCAGAATTGGATATTGTCCTAATAGCAGCTGTATTGTTGTTTCTCGCATCTTTGTATTGCTTGTATGTTTGGGCAATTTTTCCCCTTTTCCCAGTTCTGCATCTCTGCTTTAGTATAAATTTTGTTGTGCCATTATCATATATTTCACAAAACTTGACATACATCTCATTTACTTCATGTCCTAACAGCAAGTGTTTGTCAAATTCCTTAAGGAAATATCTGAGTTCCCCATAATGACCTCTCCACAAATCAGGTTTTTTAACTGCTTCAAGCTCATTTTCTTCCAGATTATAATGCATTGCATACTTTATTCCCAAAAAGACATGGTCACTTTTACCCAAGTGACCAATGTCACTTGGGTAAAAGGAGGGAGGTACTGAAAGGAGGAAAAGGGAGGTACCAAAGGAGGGAGGTACTGAATGATAAATATATCTTCCTCTTTCCTGGTAAATATAATATCCAGCATGGAGGGAACATCCCTTTCCCTCATCCTCTTAGCTTGTATAACATGTAGAAACATGAATGTTTACAGGATGAGGTTTACGAAATTTTATATATATATAAAGTTTGTGTGTGTAATTTATATAAACAAATAATTAAATATTAATTTTGGTAATATCTTTTCAGGGAAAACTTGCAAGTACTATTTGTATACAAGAGGGGCAACAAGAGGCAGAGGATGTCTAAAAAAATATACAAGTGTTTATCCTCACACTCTTGATATATGGTCTTCTCTGTCTCCTCTTTATTTTCTCTCCTCACAAATCTCCCTTTTTTTCTAATTTCTTTTACGTTTCTCTCCTGTTTTTCTTGTCTCTTTTTATCTCTCCTTTCCTCCTCTCTTCTAACATCTCTCGTTTTCTGTCTCTTCTAGCTTCTCTCTTCCTTTACTTTTTACATTTGTGGTATTCACTTACGTCATTTTTATCTTGTATATTTTTCTTGTATCTTTTTCTTATCTTGTCTTTCTCTTCCCCTTCTCTTCAATGTTCTCTCATTTCTCTCTCCCCTCTCTGTTGTTTCTATTCTGTTTTCTCTCCCCTTGCCTTAATTTTGTTCTGTCTCCTCTCTTCTTGCATGGTGCTAACATGAATATTATACTTGACTGTCTTAACATTAACTTGTAAATTTTTATTTTTAGTTAATTAGGTCTAATCTTTAAGATTTTACTTTACAATTACAATTTACACTAGAAAAACTATAGTGTTATGTTATATAGTATATAGTGTATACTCAGGAAATTTTACTTGTTTTAGTTTTAAGTAACAATAACTGCTTGTGACGTCAGACTGATCTCAGCATGACATGAATCACAGCCTGCTTGATCATGAATTGTTTGAAGGTGCTTAATTGTCAAGTTCTCTTGAATAATATATATTTTGTCTCTCTTTCTTTTTTCTTTCTTTTTCTTTCTCTTATTTTCTTTCTTTCTTTCTCTTTCTTTCTTTTTCTTTCTTTTTCTTTCTCTTTCATTTTCTTTCTCTTTCTTTTTCTCTTTTTCTTTCTTTCTCTGAAAGAAAGAAAGAAATCTTTTCTTTCTCTTTCTACATGAATATTATACTGGACTGTGTTTACATTCACTTGTAGATTTATATTTTTAGTTAATTAGTCCTAAACTTTTGATTTATAGATTTTTATTTTTAGTTAATTAGTCCTGAACTTTTGATTTATAGATTTTTATTTTTAGTCACAGAAAAACTATAATGTTATGTGTATACTCGGGAAATTTTACTTGTTTTAGTTTTAAGTAACAATAACTGCTTGTAACGTCAGACTGATCTCAGCATGACATGAATCACAGGCTGCTTGATCATGAAATCTATTGTGTTCACATATTGCATATATAGATTTTTAAATTTTTAATTTTATATTCTGTTAGATATAGTCTATATATTTTGAGCTATTACATATATTTTGTTGTATTACTTATTCTTAATTAAAAAATTTAATATTTTAATTCTCTTTTTGTACCCTATTTATTTGTAATTTACACATACATATATAGGATGTCCATTTCTTTCTCAGATATGTCTTCTTTCTTTCTCTCCCTTTCTATTTCAGATATGAATTAAAAAATTATTATACCCTAATTTACCCTAAACGTTTTAATGTAGGTAATTAAAAGATTATAAAAAAGTTTTTAGAAATGTTAATTATTTACGTTCTAAGGTCGTATATAAAAGTTCTCAAAAAACATTTTCTAAACGTAATTATAAACGTGCTGAAAACAATGAAATGTGGTTTTTAGGATGTTTTAAAAACATGAAAATGTTTGCTGGGTTGCCTCCTTTTTCTGCTGTTTCTGTTTATTCATTATTTATTTTTCTTAAGTTTTCTTATGTCCTGGCTTTTCATTTTAGTTTATTTACTATATATTTTTGGTTTATTTAATTTATTAAAGTTCATTTGTTTTGTTTATTTTAAGTTTATTACTTATTTAAAGTTTGTTAAATTTATTTTAGTTTATTTCCGAGTTTATTTACTTATATTCATTTTATTTACTCATTATTTATTTTATTTTCACTTATCTCCTGCCTCTGTGTTAATGCCTCCATTTCCGCTTTCTCAGTTTATTCCTTATTTATTTTATGAAGTTACCTATGTCCTTCTTCAGTTTTACTGTTACACATTCTTCCGTTTGCTTATTTTAAGTTTTCGTTCTTTATTCACTTTTTGCAGCTTTTACTTTTGTCCTTATCATGTTTGTCCTGCACTTTTGTACTCGCCTATTACTACGTTTTGTTCCACTTATTATGCCTTTATTCTGTTTGTCCCGCTTCCCTTTATTAGCTTATTTTTCCTCTCTGCTTTATGTATTAATATCTTTTATTTACTTATGTCCTTATTCTGTGATACTGCCTCCTTTTATTCGTTTTCTTCCTTTATTCCTTATTTATTTAATTACTTAGGTTTTACTTGGTTCCTTTTCTGCTTATACTGACTCATTTTCCTTCGTTTGTTTATATGTTTATTCGTTACTTATTTACTTTATTTCAGTTATTACTTTTGTCCTTGCTCTGTTTGTCCTGCTCACAGTTATACGCTTTCTCTAGCGTTAATGTTTCTAGACGTGCTTTCCCGGTTATTCTGTTCCTCTTTTCGTTATTTATTTCCCGTTTTACTCGTTATTTACTTACTGTATTTCTTTTACTTTGCCTTTACTTCGGTTCGTCTGCTCCCACTAATGCATTTCTTTTATCATTCCGTTTCATATGTTATTTATTCTCTTACTTCTTATGTCCTTATCCAGTTTTACTCCTCACATTTATTCGTCTTTCTCCGTCTTCACTTTTAGTTATTACTTATGTTTTTTTTTGTTTTGTTTTTTCCGCTTTACATGGTTATAAGTTTCTTGCTTACATGCTTAGCCTTGTTTCCTTTCCTGTCCTGCCCTGGCCGCCCGCTTATATTTTCCCCCCTCCGCAGTTCAGGGATGCCGTCCCCACGGTGAAGAAGAGGACAAGGGCGGCGTCAACAAGAGGACAGCGACCACGGGGCGCTAGGACGCAACCGCCCAGGTCAAGGGTGAAACCCGCTCGCTTCGCCTCCTCCTCGGAGGCCTCTTCAGGAGGCTCTGACTCGGACAGCAACCACATCCACGATGCACACCCAAACGGCGTGGCCACAGGGGGGCGCGGCCGACCAACCCCCACAATTTTCGTCCGCCGACTGGGCAACGCTGCAGACGCTCATTGCTCAGGCTCAGAGCCCCCCCTCCGATTCGAGGCGACGGCAGACTTTGAACCCCGGTGGAGCGGGCGACCTGGACGCCCCCACGAACCGGCCTACATGCACAGCCTCTCCCCCTGTGCGCCGCCCACGGGCAAGGGCGAGGAGCCACGCAACACAGCGACGACACAGCTCTTCCAGCACGTCATCCAACGGTGGGTACCGCCAAGAGAGCTCGTTCCCCCCTACCCCTAGTCCCTGGGTGGAACAGCCCTGGGGGACGCGAGGCAACACCGTCACCATGCTAGGCGAGCACGTCCCACTGGCCCTAAGAGAGAAAGTCTGGGCAAACAAGTACATCGACCTGCGCGAGCTACTGGCTTACGAACGCGATGCCAGGCCCTCAGAGACACGCCACGCCACTCCCTCTGAGGCCCAGTTATCCACTAAGAACCTGCCGCCTCTGACGCCGGAGCAGTGGGGGCAAGGCTTTGACATCTTTGCTTCCATCTACCTGGAGCGACATCCCGCCGAGGGGCGGGCGCTTTTCACTTATGTCCGCTACGTGAAGTCCATGAAGCGCAACCTCCGAGGTGACTGGATGTGGTACGACGAGGCCTTCAGGTGGGACAAGGAGAGGTCGGGCTGCCCTTGGACCGCACTAAGACTCAACCTGGAGATGCGGTCGATACAACGTGCAGCGCAGGAGCGGATGCAGGTGGTGCCTCGCGCCGTCGCCTCCCCAGCTGAACGTTCGCTCTCTACTGCACGGGCCTATGGACTACCACCGGGACACTGCTACGCTTTCCATACATCCGGGGCAGGCTGCTCTGCCCCCTCCTGCACCTTCAAGCACTACTGCCCGCGCTGCCACAAGCGACACCCTGCCTACTGCCCATGCCCCCAGGCCAAACCTCGAGTCGCCACCGTCAAGGAGAATCGTTCCCGTCGCCCCACCCAGGACAAGAGCAGGAAGAATGACACACGTCACAACGCCAGTGGACGCAGACGTACTTGATGCTCTCCTGGTGGGTTACCCCCTCCGGGACTATGTCGTCGGAGGCTTCCGGGAGGGTTTCCAACTCGGTTACGAAGGGGCTCGGACTCCACTCTCCTCTCGTAACCCCCCAGCAACTACAGCCCTGCCACATATAGTGGGGCCTATGCTCGACAAGGAACTGATCCTGGGGTGCATAGCGGGCCCCTTCGAGGTCCCCCCATTTGAGAACTTAAAGTGTTCTCCCATAGCCCTGAGAGAGAAGTCTACGCCGGGCAAATACAGGCTCCTGCACAACCTCAGCTACCCCTATACCTCCGAGAGCGTGAACGCCAACATCCCACGGGAGATGACGAGTGACCAACCAGTCCATCAACGATGCGGTGGCCTTGGTGGTCAGACGCTCGCCGGGGGCGTACTTGGCAAAATGCGACATAGCAGAGGCGTTTTGGATCGTCCCGGTCAATCCCAGCGACTACCACCTACTCGGCTTCGCCTACGGGGGGCGGTACTACTACGAGAAAATGCTTAGCATGGGGGCGGCACCCTCCTGCAGGATCTTCGAGACGTTCTCCGACGCCCTGCAATGGATCCTCGCGGAGAAGTTCGGCGTGCGGGATGTCGTGAAGGTGCTGGACGACTTCCTCTTCGTGAGTTCTACCTACAACGCGTGATTGCGGAGCCTACGGGTGTTCACTGCCCTCTGTGAGCACCTAGGCGTTCCCCTGGCCCCCCACAAGACTGAGGGTCCCCGCCCCTGCCTCACCTTCCTTGGACTTGAAATCGACGCCCGACGTATGGAGACAAGGCTGCCGGACGACAAGAGGACGAAGTACATGGCCGCAGTGGAGGATGCTCTGCGGGCCGAGAGCCTTCCCCTGCGGGACCTGCAGGGGATTATCGGAAAACTGCAATTCGCCACGTCAGTCATACCGGGGGGATGGGCCTTCCGACGACGACTTCACCCGCTCACATGAGGTGTACAGCATCCCTCATGCCTCTGCCTGCTGGACGCAGAGGCGAAGCTCGACTTGCGAGCCTGGCATACTTTCCTCGGCGCATTCAATGGAATAACGGTTTTCCCACCAGACGGTGGATGGGGGAGCGCCACTGCCCTCGCGATGTGTGCGGACGCCTCATCCAAGGGTTACGGACTCACACTCGGAGCGACCTGGTTCAGGGGTACCTGGCCTATGGACTGGAGCCGGCTCAACATTGCGCTCCTCGAACTTTACCCGTTCTACATGGGGATATCCATCTTTGCGCCAGTGTTAGCAAACAAGAGGCTTGTGTGTAGGTCCGACAACGCCGCCGTGGTAAACGTGCTGCAATCTCTTGTCCGCCAGGTGCCCCCTTCTCATGCAATTGGTCCGGCTACTGGCAATCCTCCTCTTCATCCATAATATTACGCTTCTTCCATCACACCTCCCGGGCTAGTTAAACGGGGTTTGTGACGCTCTTCCCGGTCGCAGGTACTGCCGCCCTCATTCCTGCGAGACGCAGGACTCGCTGAGAAGCCAACTGCAATCCCGCAGCACCTCCTGCCCTGCAACTTCACCCAGAATCTGTAAGGATGCTGCTCGACTCCCATTCCATTACCTAGATAAGTTACTTCTGCGGCCAGCGGGCACCTCGCCCTTCGGGGGGTAGGGGACCGGCTTTGCTGGCCTGCGGAGTAGGGGTGCTGCGCCGGATCCCCAAGTCTAGGGCTGCCCGCAGCTACTTCCATATGTCAAGTGCTCTTGTAGTGCAAGTTGGGGGTTGGCAGACTTTACATGTAAACTAGGCACTAGCATATCATTACCCCTGGAAATTCTTATCTATTCTTTTATATGCCCTCTGTGTATACCGAATATATTTTATACATACTGTACTGGCTGTGCCACTCAATTACCTCTGGCATTGTTTTTAATTATAGTATTAAGCTGATTGCGAGTACTGCAACTTTGCTTCGGATAGCCGGCACTAGGCACGGTTAATATCCTAAGACTCATTCCCTTAGTTGCAGAATTTCACCGCTTTTGCTGAGAAAATCAGTGATTATTTCTGCAGTTGGAAGAAAATGCTCTCTGAGTGGGGGACTTGTTTATTTTATAATAATAATAATAATTAATTATTTAAACAAATAATTAATTAATAATAGTCATAATTAATGATTTAACAATCACCTCCCTACAAGTAATCATTTAGAACTTCCCTTCCACATCTGGAAGTTCACTACCCTGATCTCTTCAGGTTCTTCCGCATTTAACTACCAGGATCCTCTGCAGCACTTCTTGGCTACTACACCATGAAGTTTTCTCGAGCAACTATGGTGCTTCACCACCTCTGCAGAAGCACGTGACACTCCTCTTCACTGCTTCTCCTCACAGCTCGAGGTCCTCTCCTCCACTACCTTGGAGACTCATCAACTACTTCCTCTGTACTGGCTTTGAAGTTCTCAGCAACTTCTTCCCCAAAGACAAACCTGCAACCCATTGACACTCCAATAAAATGTTTCCCCTTAAACACATAAACAAAAATAACCACACAGTATGTTTGCCTCCAACATCTATCTGCTCTCTACATACTAGGAGAATGGACTTCCCCGTTTGGGCTGGTTCATGCTCCGCCTTGCCCGGCGGTCCTCACTCACTCTGGGAGGGTCCTCCGCCGTCAGGAACTGGGCTCCCTCAGTCACCTGCCAGCGCTCAGAGGAGATGGACGTCGATCCATCCTCCAGGACGTTCATCCCTCTCCACTCTCTTTTTTTAGGCCTTCTGCCTTATCAAAACATGTCTAACTTATCAATAAACATTGCTACTGTCGCTGAGTACATGACGAACTACCCGTAATCGCTATAGACTGGCTTAACATCGTGCTTACCACAGATTGTCTAGTCGAGGGCGCTCCTCCCTTTGACGGAGTCTGGTCAGGGCACTCACATGGCCCATGATAATGTCTCTGGCCGGCTTAATAAACACTCCTCGCCATCCAGGACTTGAGATCACAACGTTCCCAGCTTGATTCCACAGCTGGAACATCTGCACACTTCTCCTCTCTTGGAGATATATCACTAGGGGTTCCTTTCTGACGGGAGCTCAAACGGAGCACGGCTTTCCCTTGTGATGTCTGGCACTCAAGTGAGAATCAAAGACCTCCAGAGGCGAGCCTCACGCCTCCAGCAAATTATCCACATCTGCTAACCAGTCATTTATCTATTTTCTTATTCACTGCCCATAACCTCAAATTGTTCATCATATCCAACCAACTATTTTACATCTGTGTTATCACCTCTTTATTTCCAAGACCTTCTAGTCAGGTCAGGCTTGATAGAATAATTCTCAAAGGGAGACTCGTTTTTCGGCTGCCTGGGATCATAACAGGGGGTAATGATGGGGAAAACGAGGGGATGGGGGAGTTGGGGATGGTGGGGAGGACACAGGGATGGGGAGGGAGGAAATGGCGGGGAGAACGAGGGGACAGGGGAGTAGGGAATGGTTGGGAGGACAAAGGGAGGGGGGAGTATGGAATGGTTGGGAGGACAAAGGGATGGGGAAGTAGGGAATGGTTGGGAGGACGAGGGGACAGAAAAGGGGAAATATAGGGGAGGACTGGGAGACAAGGGAAAGGTTGCTGTGGCTCAGCAACGTACATGTATTGCTGAGCCACAGTAACACGTGGCAGAGTACAGCTAGTAATATAATAATGATGATAATGTACAAAAATTTATAGAAGTGCTATGTTTTTGGATTTTGTGATTTTGTTTGTGCAAGAATATACACAGTTATATGAAATACACAGTTATAATTGAATGCATAAGCTATATTTAAATATATACAAGTTACTGTTGGCTTTTTTGCCACAATCTCCTGTGATGGTTTATTGTGTTAATTAATTTGTTGGCCACATGTTTTTTAGACTCTTGTGAAAAGTGTTCTCCGTCTCGAGAAAGATTTTCACAAAATGGACTAGCAGAAAAATGTATGTAGTAACCTCCAATCTCACTCGTCTTCTGAGCAAAAAAAATTATATAGTTGGCTGCACGTTTGTAAAATGTTGGACTTACTCCCCAACGAATACTACTTATTGGTTGGCGAGGTTCCACTAAAGTAAGGACAACTGTGCAACTATTTTTCTTAAAGGAGTTGATTATATTTCTGAGATGATTAATTGATTCGGCTGGGTGTCGAATTGGATGTATATCATTGCCACGAAGATAACAATCCCTGGCTTACAAAGGGAATACTTAAATCTATTAATAAAAAACATGACCTTGAGAAGAAGTATAGGTTAGGAATTGTCTCCAAAGAATTCTCAAAGAATTACTCATTATTGCTATCTAAGATAATTAGACGAGCCAAAACTAAATACTACGAAGATAAATTTACCCAAATAAAGAGCAACATTAAACAAACTTGGAGAACAATTTCACAAATATTGGGATCAAAGAAGTCTATAATTAACAAACCAACACTCCTGTCTAATAACGATGGTCAGCTTTCAGCCTCGGATTCTGCTATTGAGTTCAATAGGTTCTTCTCTTCCATTGGTTCATCCCTTGCTAATGATATTCCATCTTCCAGTACTGACATTAAGGACTATCTTACAGGTAACTATCCACAGTCTCTGTACCTAAAGCCTATTAATTCCACTGACGTCAATGAGATAATCCTTTCCCTTAAAACCAAGTCTGGTGCCCTTGAGGAGATACCAACTTTAATCTACAAAAAAGCCTCCAGATCTTTAGCCCCTGCTATTGCTTTGCTCTTCAACAAGTCACTTGAACTCCAAACCTTTCCAGATATTCTAAAAAAAGCGAGAGTAACGCCTGTCCACAAATGTGGTGATCTCACAGATGTTAACAACTACAGACCTATATCAATCCTGCCAAACTTGTCAAAAAATTTTGAAAAACTAATCTATAAGCAGCTTTACTCATATCTAGCCAAACTCAATATACTTAGCCCTTGCCAATATGGCTTCAGGCCCAAAAAAAGCACTAACGATGCACTTATTAGTATGCTTAACTCGATTCATACAGCTCTTGATCAAAATGAGTTCCCTGTTGGGTTATTTGTGGACCTGCGTAAAGCTTTCGATACTGTCAACCACCAAAACCTTCTTCTTAAATTACATCATTATGGTGTCAGAGGACACTCCCTACAATACCTCAAATCCTACCTTACTGACAGGCTCCAATATGTTTCTGTGAATAATACAATTTCTCCCACACTACCCATCAACATTGGTGTTCCCCAGGGCAGCATACTTGGCCCTCTCCTCTTTCTCATCTACATTAATGACCTTCCAAATGCCTCCCAACACCTCAAACCAATTCTATTTGCTGATGACACAACCTTCATTTACTCCAGTCCTGATCCCCTTGCTCTAAATGCCACAGTAAATACTGAGCTTAATAAAGTCCATCTGTGGCTAACTGCCAACAAACTCACCCTTAACATTGACAAAACTTTCTATATTCTGTTTGGCAATAAATCCTCTAATCAAATAAATCTCAAAATAAACAATACCCAAATTTGTAACAAATTAGATGGCAAATTCCTTGGCATTCTCATTGACCACAAGCTGAATTTCCAGGGACACATTCTAAACATATCAAAAAAAGTTTCAAAAACTGTGGGCATTCTTTCTAAGATCAGATATTATGTACCACGCCCTGCCCTGGTGACTCTCTATTACTCCCTTATCTATCCATATCTCAACTATGGTATTTGTGCTTGGGGCTCTACTACCCAAAATCACTTACGTCCTCTAATTACTCAACACAAAGCTGCTATTAGGACAATATCCAATTCTGGCCCCAGACATCACTCGGTACCCCTACTCAAATCTCTGAATATGTTAGACATTAAGTCACTGCACATTCTCTCATGTGTATTATACATATATAAAACGCTAAACTATAATGCCAATCCTGATCTCAAAAGCTTCATAGAAGGTTGTAACAGAACCCATGAGCACCACACCAGAAATAAATACAGTTTTGATATTCCTAGAGTACGACTAAATCAAACCAGAAATGCTCTACAAATCAAGGGGCCCAGAATGTGGAATGACCTTCCCAACCATGTTAAAGACTGTACCTCTCTCAACCAGTTTAAGTTAAAAACGAAGCTATACCTAATAAATTCCATGTAACCCACCTTACCCCCCTGTTGTCAACCCATGTATATTTTTTGTTTTTTTGTTTTTCAAATCAACGCTGTTTGAATGTAATTTTCTGTAATAATTTGTAATTGTATTTGTGCTGCTTTTTCAACAATGTTCCCCCCTCTTTTACCTCTATTTTTTATATGTACTCATCACATCTTTTCTTTTTACCCATTAGTTTTAAGCTGTAGTCATTAATGTTTTTCCTGCCCGAAACGCTTTGCGTAATAGTGGCTTTAGGCATTGTATGTACTAGCTCTATCTATAAAGCCAACAAACTTTGTAAATCTCTTTATGTATGTACCTTACCTAAATAAAGATTATTATTATTATTATTATAAAGATTATAAATAATTGTTAAATGGTGTGGCCACTTTATACATCAAATTTTAGCCTAGCAGAGATTAAAATATAATCAGTGTTAGTCACTTCTCTTAAACTCTATTATTTGTTTAAAGTTTACGTAACCCGTAAATACTGTCTCAACATGGTGGTGTTGTGGACACGTAATTCCAGTCGAGATGACGTGCTCTCGTAAATATAATTCCATGCTGTGAAAGGCACACATTGTAATTTCTATTGGGTTATGGTTATATCTATTAATTCCATTGAAAGGATCAATCGATTCAAGGAATTAAACTTACTAGGTTTATTTAATAATCCTACTTCCTAACGATTGGACAATCTATCACTGAATTTATGCCATAAACAATGATTAGATTACTTAGCCGACCGGACGTGGTGTCCTCAATGTTGGATGAATCCGTCAGGAACGTATAAGACTCGTTAATGCACGAATGATCCTCAAATTTCACGATGCTAAATGACAAGCTTCCCGGAGCACCAGTTAAGATGGCTGACAGAGCAGAGCCTTCCAGCAGAGACCCTCGCTCCCTCTAGCTTCATATCAGTGCATGATCTCGTCATACAAGTCACGATATTTTACTGTCTTGCTATTTAACATGGCGTTATCGACAATATTTTACGTCATAATAACATACTTTAGGTATCAATAGACGGTTTTCCGCTGTTCATATTATTGAACCGAAGTGTCATTAGATAAAAAACACATATGCATTGATTATATTCGGTTCATGACTTTTAGTCGACTGAAATCAGCTTATTGTGGCTATAACAAATTCTACCAAGATACAGAAGTGTTATTTATTTTTAAAAATTAAATCAAGTTCCAATCCAAATTACCTAGTAAATTAAACAAAGGTTAGACTGGGTTTAATTCAATTTATGTTAATAGTTTGTTCTCTTAGGAAGAGAAGTTCTCTTAGTTCTCTTAGCGGCCATGGATAGAAGGAAGATTTTGGCGACACTACACTACTTGTTAGTAAATTTAATTTCCTAGCTATTACTTTGTTGTAGGTCGAGTGCGTACATCTCTTCCGTACAACCAATCAAATCCCGTAGAGTGCTTGTCTTTGATCAGGACATCACCCTGTATGCTTCCTGCTCTCGGAGAGGGGCTCAGTATTACATATTAAGTGGGTGCGGCTCCAACACTGGCCTCGTTGTCACGCATACACATCCAATTCGAGCCACCGTGACTCCCCACTGTCTCCTTATTTGGTATGACCTCAATCTCCCTTTCTTTAAATTATAATTCTGTACCAGAATTATAATGTGAGTCTGCTCTAATCAGTCAGTGTCCAAATCTTCTTAATGTTAGTACTGGAATGTACAAACTAGATCCATTTTTAAGTTATAATATTGCACAACAGTTTAAGAAAAAACTCTGATAGAGAGGCTTACAATGTCTCATTATAATTTTATATTCATATATTGCGTGTTCATGAGGCTTTTCTTTAATCTTTCATCCTTATTCTCTAACCGCTTAATCCTCTTTGACCATTCTAAGTTAAGCTATACCTGTTTCTGGTTAATTCTTTCCCTAGGGATGGGTTGGTCAGGTGTCGGCCTGTATATCCTCCCCCTTCTCCCTTCTCCTCTAGTCAGTCTGGTGTTGACAAAGGCTTTAACAAGCCGAAACGTTCACCTCCTTTCATATTTCTCTGTGGATTTTCCGCATAAAATGATCAGTGTTTTGTGATCGTCAATTGCATATATATATATATATATATATATATATATATATATATATATATATATATATATATATATATATATATATATATATATATATATATATATATATATATATTATATATATATTATATATATATATATATATATATATATATATATATATATATGTCGTACCTAGTAGCCAGAATGCACTTCTCAGCCTACTATGCAAGGCCCAATTTGCCTAATAAGCCAAGTTTTCATGAATTAATTGTTTTTCGACTACCTAACCTACCTAACGTAACCTAACCTAACTTTTTCGGCTTCCTAACCTAACCTAACCTATAAAGGTAGGTTAGGTTAGGTTAGGTAGGGTTGGTTAGGTTCGGTCATATATCTACGTTAATTTTAACTCCAATAATTTTTTTTTTACCTCATACATAATGAAATGGGTAGCTTTATCATTTCATAAGAAAAAAAATTGAGAAAATATATTTATTCAGGAAAACTTGGCTTATTAGGCAAATTGGGCCTTGCATAGTAGGCTGAGAAGTGCGTTCTGGCTACTAGGTACGACATATATATATATATATATATATATATATATATATATATATATATATATATATATATATATATATATATATATGTCGTACCTAGTAGCCAGAAAGCACTTCTCAGCCTACTATGCAAGGCCCAATTTGCCTAATAAGCCAAGTTTTCATGAATTATTATATTATCTCTAATTTTTTTCTTATGAAATGATAAAGCTACCCATTTAATTATGTATGAGGTCGATTTTTTTTATTGGAGTTAAAATTAACGTAGATATATGACCGAACCTAACCAACCCTACCTAACCTAACCTAACCTATCTTTATAGGTTAGGTTAAGTAAGGTAGCCGAAAAAGTTAGGTTAGGTTAGGTTAGGTAGGTTAGGTAGTCGAAAAAACATTATTTCATGAAAACTTGGCATATTAGGCAAATCGGGCCTTGCATAGTAGGCTGAGAAGTGCGTTCTGGCTACTAGGTACGACATATATATATATATATATATATATATATATATATATATATATATATGTCGTACCTAGTAGCCAGAACTCACTTCTCAGCCTACTATTCAAGGCCCGATTTGCCTAATAAGCCAAGTTTTCCTGAATTAATATATTTACTATAATTTTTTTCTTATGAAATGATAAAGCAACCCTTTTCTCTATGTATGAGGTCAATTTTTTTTATTGGAGTTAAAATTAACGTAGATATATGACCGAACCTAACCAACCCTACCTAACCTAACCTAACCTATATTTATAGGTAAGGTTAGGTTAGGTAGCCAAAAAAAGCTAGGTTAGGTTAGGTTAGGTAGGTTAGGTAGACGAAAAAACATTAATTCGTGAAAACTTGGCTTATTAGGCAAATCGGGCCTTGCATAGTAGGCTGAGAAGTGAGTTCTGGCTACTAGGTACGACATATATATATATATATATATATATATATATATATATATATGTCGTACCTAGTAGCCAGAACTCACTTCTCAGCCTACTATTCAAGGCCCGATTTGCCTAATAAGCCAAGTTTTCCTGAATTAATATATTTACTATAATTTTTTTCTTATGAAATGATAAAGCAACCCTTTTCTCTATGTATGAGGTCAATTTTTTTTTATTGGAGTTAAAATTAACGTAAATATATGACCGAACCTAACCAACCCTACCTAACCTAACCTAACCTATATTTATAGGTAAGGTTAGGTTAGGTAGCCAAAAAAAGCTAGGTTAGGTTAGGTTAGGTAGGTTAGGTAGACGAAAAAACATTAATTCATGAAAACTTGGCTTATTAGGCAAATCGGGCCTTGAATAGTAGGCTGAGAAGTTCGTTCTGGCTATTAGGTACGACATATATATATATATATATATATATATATATATATATATATATATATATATTAGTATATTTTGGTAGCAGTCTTTCCTGTAGACATATTTTATTAAATATGACCGAAAAAGTAAGATTAATAATTCTAACACGAATTTTCTCAATCTTTCGTACATTATGCTTCACTGTTGGAGGTAAATCAAAAATCACTTCTCCAAAAATAAAAATGAATTTTGGAGAAGTGATTTTTGATTTACCTCCAACAGTGAAGCATAATGTACGAAAGATTGAGAAAATTCGTGTTAGAATTATTAATCTTACTTTTTCGGTCATATTTAATATAATATATATATATATATATATATATATATATATATATATATATATATATATATATATATATATATATATATATATATATATATATATATTAGTATATTTTGGTAGCAGTCTTTCCTGTAGACATATATTATTAAATATGACCGAAAAAGTAAGATTAATAATTCTAACACGAATTTTCTCAATCTTTCGTACATTACGCTTCACTGTTGGAGGTAAATCAAAAATCACTTCTCCAAAATTCATTTTTATTTCTAGTCTGACGCGACACGGGCGCGTTTCGTAAATCTTATTACATTTTCAAAGACTTCACAAATACACAACTGATTAGAACTTGCGTTTCCCTGATTTTATATCTACATTTGAGTGAGGTGGGAAGGGTGATGTGGCATTACATTTGAGTGAGGTGGGAAGGGTGATGTGGCATTAACACAAGACAGAACACTAGGGGATATTAATAAGGTATTAAAAGTATCAACACAAGACAGAACAGAAACAATGGGTATTGAATAGAAGTGTTTGTAGAAAGCCTATTGGTCCATATTTCTTGATGCTTCTATATTGGAGCGGAGTCTTGAGGTGGGTAGAATATAGTTGTGCAATAATTGGCTGTTGATTGCTGGTGTTGACTTCTTGATGTGTAGTGCCTCGCAAACGTCAAGCCGCCTGCTATCGCTGTATCTATCGATGATTTCTGTGTTGTTTACTAGGATTTCTCTGGCGATGGTTTGGTTATGGGAAGAGATTATATGTTCCTTAATGGAGCCCTGTTGTTTATGCATCGTTAAACGCCTAGAAAGAGATGTTGTTGTCTTGCCTATATACTGGGTTTTTTGGAGCTTACAGTCCCCAAGTGGGCATTTGAAGGCATAGACGACGTTAGTCTCTTTTAAAGCGTTCTGTTTTGTGTCTGGAGAGTTTCTCATGAGTAGGCTGGCCGTTTTTCTGGTTTTATAGTAAATCGTCAGTTGTATCCTCTGATTTTTGTCTGTAGGGATAACGTTTCTATTAACAATATCTTTCAGGACCCTTTCCTCTGTTTTATGAGCTGTGGAAAAGAAGTTCCTGTAAAATAGTCTAATAGGGGGTATAGGTGTTGTGTTAGTTGTCTATGGAAATATGGACCAATAGGCTTTCTACAAACACTTCTATTCAATACCCATTGTTTCTGTTCTGTCTTGTGTTGATACTTTTAATACCCTATTAATATCCCCTAGTGTTCTGTCTTGTGTTAATGCCACATCACCCTTCCCACCTCACTCAAATGTAATGCCACATCACCCTTCCCACCTCACTCAAATGTAGATATAAAATCAGGGAAACGCAAGTTCTAATCAGTTGTGTATTTGTGAAGTCTTTGAAAATGTAATAAGATTTACGAAACGCGCCCGTGTCGCGTCAGACTAGAAATAAAAATGAATTTTGGAGAAGTGATTTTTGATTTACCTCCAACAGTGAAGCGTAATGTACGAAAGATTGAGAAAATTCGTGTTAGAATTATTAATCTTACTTTTTCGGTCATATTTAATTATATATATATATATATATATATATATATATATATATATATATATATATATATATATATATATATATATATATATATATATATATATATATATATATATATATATATATTGTCGGGGTTTATCGGTGAGCAACAGTATACTCAAGGTCACTCACCGTAGCCCTGCGGGTCTTCACTCTATCCTCGCGGCGCCACTGTACGCCAGGAGAGTATCCCAGTCAATCCCAACCGGCCTCTGATTGAGAAGGAGTGGGAACACAACTTGTTCTCTTAACTGTTGTATGCCCGCCCCAGCATAGGGCTCTACTACTAACCACAAGGTCGCCAACTGGTGTTTTCGGTGTCCAGTAACACGTCAGTGGTTTTGTTGAATTGTGGTAACAGTGGCAAGAGCACACTCAATATGTCTGATATCAGGCAGGTATTTACTTCTATCTTTATCTGCTTTCAGGTATTATATAGCCACAAGAAATATGGAGGGGATGATATAAACACCAATGTACTTTGTATTTTACTTAAAACTCATTCAAAGACATCACAAGATTATATCAATAAGCAAACAGCTGTTTCAGGCAGAAGTCGCTCGTTCCCACATATAATCATGAACTCGCCAAGCCGGCAACGCTCCCCCTCACGTCAATGTCAAAATCAGCTGGGCGACTACCACCGCGCGAATGTTATTTTATCTGTTTGCTTGTGACGTGACGCGCCAGTTTCTTTAAGTTCTCAAAGATCACTAGAAGTTCGAACACACAATATTTGCGACAATAGCACGTAAACACTTCGCTGCACTGATCTTGAGCTCAATCAAACATCTCTATATAAATGGACACAATAACTCACTATCATAGTATAACATACTGCCCTTCATTTAATGATAACGTATGCAAGTATATATCACTGGAGTTCTCAGTAATTCCTTCCGTGGGCGATAACACAATTAATCACTGCACACATGAATGATTATTCAATACACGAGCATAGACATATATATATATATGGATGAGTCATAGACATCAATAATGGTAATAACATAGTTACTGGGCACATAGCCTAACTCCAAATACTGGCATATTTATATATACATTCTCTCACTAAATGATCATATTAAAATCTCATGAAAGACATTATCAACACAGTAAATTCATCAATTACTCCGGGTGCCTGCACACACCAATAATAATCATAAATATCGTGAGGACTCTATGTAGCCCCACTGCACACTTGTGCCTTACTGTGACATAGGTGAGCCTTGCTCACGACATACAAAATACTCTGGCTAAATAATATAGCTGACTAAAGGGGAATTGGGAGGGAAACTAGAATCACCTACTTCCACCTATCCTCCGGTGAGAGTTGAGTTGTAGCTCCTGGTCCTGGCTCCTGCCTCGGGTAGGGAACGCCCCCTCACACACACTGTCGTGTCCTCCAGGAACTCAATCAACGTCCCACCGTAAGCGCGTCGTCTCTGTGCCTTTTCACTGCAGGTCCGTGCTCCTCCTCGACTTCTTGTAGGGTTGGAGTCGGTCTCCCGGCCGTCGACTTCTCCTCCCAGCTACGGCTGCCCGCCTACGTCTCGGCTGCAGTTGTTCGGATTCCCGAATAGTTTTCTTCTTCCACTGCTTCCCGGTGGCTCGGTCCAGCCACTATGCCATCACAAACGGGTGAACTGCCTCAGGCGTCGCATACGTCACTGCACAGACTTCACTTCTTCTTTCACAGTACCTGTCCTGGAGCACTTGTTGCTCAATATCCCGTCGATTCTCTCTCTGGTCCAACACATGAACGAAGGAAGACCTCACAGAGTACTTGCAGACTTCGGGTGACGCATAAATTCCATGGGAGCGGGAAACAACTGTCAAACTGACAGGACCAATCTTCGCACGTCCAACCACCTTGACGTGTCGTGTCAGACTGATTCCCTCCGGAGGATTGGCCCATCCACTACGTCATCAATGTGGAGCTATCAGCCGTCGCATACGTCGCTGCCTAGACTCCACTCTTGCACAACACATGTTCCTGGAGCACTTGTTGCTCAATATTCTGTCAATTCCTTCTCTGGTCCAACACATGAACGAAGGAAGACCCCACAGGTGATGGCAGACCACGGGTGATGCGTAAGTCCTCCGGAGACGGGGTAAACTGTCCAACTGACAGGACCCCCCAGCGCACGTCCGACCTCCTTGACGTGCTGTCTTAGACTGCTGGCGCTGCTGTGGCGCTCTGACCGGACCCCCTTCCTTTGTGACGTCATATTCGCCACGGGAAGTTTTCATTGGCTCCCTGTGCCACGTCGTTGTCGGTGACCAATCTGGTGTCACTGACGTCACACAGTTTTGGCGGCAAAACAGAAGAGCCAGCGCCATATTGGCTTCCTAAAGGGCCTAAACCACAGGCCAAAATACTCTTCTTTTACAAATTTCTCGACACTCCGAGAACACTACATTCTCCCACATATATCAAACTGATGCCTGTGACGTAGAGAACGCTCTGGTAAAGTGGACATGACTCTTACTGCAGGCGTGGGAGGAATATAAGGGGGGGAACACCGTCACAATATATATATATATAAATATATATATATATATATATATATATATATATATATATATATATATATATATATATATATATATATATATATATATATATATATATATATGTCGTACCTAGTAGCCAGAATGCGCTTCTCTGCCTACTATGCAAGGCCCGATTTGCCTAATAAGCCAAGTTTTCATGAATTATTTGTTTTTCGACTACCTAACCTACCTAACCTAACCTAACCTAACTTTTTGGCTACCTAACCTGACCTAACCTATAAAGATATGTTACTTTAGGTTAGGTAGGATTGGTTAGGTTCGGTCATATATATACGTTAATTTTAACTCCAATACAACAAATTGACCTCATACATAATGAAATGGGTTGCTTTATCATTTCATAAGAAAAAAATTAGAGAAAATATATTAATTCATGAAAATTTGGCTTAATAGGCAAATCGGGCCTTGCATAGTAGGCTGAGAAGTGCGTTCTGGCTACTAGGTACGACATATATATATATATATATATATATATATATATATATATATATATATATATATATATATATATATATATATATATATATATATGTCGTACCTAGTAGCCAGAACGCACTTCTCAGCCTACTATGCAAGGCCCGATTTGCCTAATAAGCCAAGTTTTCCTGAATTAATATATTTTCTCTAATTATTTTCTTATGAAATAATAAAGCTACCCATTTCATTATGTATGAGGTCAATTCTTTTTTATTGGAGTTAAAATTAACGCAGATATATGACCGAACCTAACCAACCCTACCTAACCTAACCTAACCTATCTTTATAGGTTAGGTTAGGTTAGGTAGCCAAAAACGTTAGGTTAGGTTAGGTTAGGTAGGTTAGGTAGTCGAAAAACAATTAATTCATGAAAACTTGGCTTATTAGGCAAATTGGGCCTTGCATAGTAGGCTGAGAAGTGCGTTCTGGCTACTAGGTACGACATATATATATATATATATATATATATATATATATATATATATATATATATATGTCGTACCTAGTAGCCAGAACTCACTTCTCAGCCTACTATGCAAGGCCCGATTTGCCTAATAAGCCAAGTTTTCATGAATTAATGTTTTTTCGTCTGCCTAACTTACCTAACCTAACCTAACCTAGCTTTTTTTGGCTACCTAACCTAACCTTACCTATATATATAGGTTAGGTTAGGTTAGGTAGGGTTGGTTAGGTTCGGTCATATATCTACGTTAATTTTAACTCCAATAAAAAAAAATTGACCTCATACATAGTGAAAAGGGAAGCTTTATCATTTCATAAGAAAAAAATTATAGTAAATATATTAATTCATGAAAACTTGGCTTATTAGGCAAATCGGGCCTTGAATAGTAGGCTGAGAAGTGCGTTCTGGCTACTAGGTACGACATATATATATATATATATATATATATATATATATATATATATATATATATATATATATATATATATATATATATATATATATATATATATATATATATATGTCGTACCTAGTAGCCAGAACGCACTTCTCAGCCTTCTTATTAGGCAAATCGGGCCTTGAATAGTAGGCTGAGAAGTGCGTTCTGGCTACTAGGTACGACATATATATATATGTCGTACCTAGTAGCCAGAACTCACTTCTCAGCCTACTATTCAAGGCCCGATTTGCCTAATAAGCCAAGTTTTCCTGAATTAATATATTTACTATAATTTTTTTCTTATGAAATGATAAAGCAACCCTTTTCTCTAAGTATGAGGTCAATTTTTTTTTATTGGAGTTAAAATTAAAGTAGATATATGACCGAACCTAACCAACCCTACCTAACCTAACCTAACCTATATTTATAGGTAAGGTTAGGTTAGGTAGCCAAAAAAAGCTAGGTTAGGTTAGGTTAGGTAGGTTAGGTAGACGAAAAAACATTAATTCATGAAAACTTGGCTTATTAGGCAAATCGGGCCTTGAATAGTAGGCTGAGAAGTGCGTTCTGGCTATTAGGTACGACATATATATATATATATATATATATATATATATATATATATGTCGTACCTAGTAGCCAGAACGCACTTCTCAGCCTACTATGCAAGGCCAGATTTGCCTAATAAGCCAAGTTTTCATGAATTAATTGTTATTCGACTACCTAACCTACCTAACCTAACCTAACCTAACTTTTTCGGCTACCTAACCAAACCTAACCTATAGAGATAGGTTAGGTTAGGTTAGGTAGGGTTGGTTAGGTTCGGTCATATATCTACGTTAATTTTAACTCCAATAAAAAAAAATTGACCTCATACAGATTGAAATGGGTAGCTTTATCATTTCATAAGAAAAAAATTAGAGAAAATATATTAATTCAGGAAAACTTGGCTTATTGGGCAAATCGGGCCTTGCATAGTAGGCTGAGAAGTGCGTTCTGGCTACTAGGTACGACATATATATATATATATATATATATATATATATATATATATATATATATATATATATATATATATATATGTCGTACCTAGTAGCCAGAACGCACTTCTCAGCCTACTATGCAAGGCTCGATTTGCCTAATAAGCCAAGTTTTCATGAAATAATGTTTTTTCGACTACCTAACCTACCTAACCTAACCTAATCTAACTTTTTCAGCTACATAACCTAACCTAACCTATAAAGATAGGTTAGGTTAGGGTAGGTAGGGTTGGTTAGGTTCGGTCATATATCTACGTTAATTTTAACTCCAATAAAAAAAAATTACCTCATACATAATGAAATGGGTAGCTTTATCAATTCATAAGAAAAGAATTATAGAAAATATATTAATTCAGGAAAACTTGGCTTATTAGGCATATCGGGCCTTGCATAGTAGGCTGAGAAGTGCGTTCTGGCTACTAGGTACGACATATATATATATATATATATATATATATATATATATATATATATATATATATATATATATATATATATATATATATATATATATATATATATGTCGTACCTAGTAGCCAGAACTCACTTCTCAGCCTACTATGCAAGGCCCGATTTGCCTAATAAGCTAAGTTTTCATGAATTAATTGTTTTTCGACTATCTAACCTACCTAACCTAACCTAACCTAACTTTTTCGGCTACCTAACCCAACCTAACCTATAAAGATAGATTAGGTTAGGTTAGGTAGGGTTGGTTAGGTTCGGTCATATATCTACGTTAATTTTAACTCCAATAAAAAAAAATGACCTCATACAAAATGAAATGGGTAGCTTTATCATTTCATAAGAAAAAAATTAGAGAAAATATATTAATTCAGGAAAACTTGGCTTATTAGGCAAATCGGGCCTTGAATAGTAGGCCGAGAAGTGCGTTCTGGCTACTAGGTACGACATATATATATATATATATATATATATATATATATATATATATATATATATATATATATATATATATATATATGTCGTACCTAGTAGCCAGAATGCACTTCTCAGCCTACTATGCAAGGCCCGATTTGCCAAATAAGCCAAGTTTTCCTGAATTAATATATTTTCTCTAATTTTTTTCTTATGAAATGATAAAGCTACCCATTTCATTATGTATGAAGTCAATTTTTTTTTTATTGGAGTTAAAATTAACGTAGATATATGACCGAACCTAACCAACCTTACCTAACCTAAATAAATAAATAAATAAATAAATAAATGTTTATTTAGGTAAGGTACATACATACAAGAAATTTTTACAAGGATTGGTTGACTTATAGGTAGAGCTAGTATATACAATGCCTAAAGCCACTATTACGCAAAGTGTTTCGGGCATGAAAAACTTAAATGACAAGCTTAATACTAATTGAGCATAAAGAGTAGAATGAAAACAAGAAATGAAAACATAGCTGAAAAAGCACCACAAATACAATTATGTCGACAAACAGCGCTCTTTAAAAAAAAAACAGACATTGGTTGACAATAGAAGGGTAAGGGAGGTTACAGGGAATTTATTAGGTATAGCTTCGTTTTTATCTTAAACTGGTTGAGAGAGGTACAGTCTTTAACATGGTTGGGAAGGTCATTCCACATTCTGGGCCCCTTGATTTGTAGAGCATTTCTAGTTTGATTAAGTCGTACTCTAGGAATATCAAAACTGTATTTATTTCTGGTGTAGTGCTCATGGGTTCTGTTACAACCTTCTATGAAGCTTTTGAGATCAGGATTGGCATTATAGTTTAGCGTTTTATATATGTATAATACACATGAGAGAATGTGCAGTGACTTAATGTCTAACATATTCAGAGATTTGAGTAGGGGTACCGAGTGATGTCTGGGGCCAGAGTTGGATATTGTCCTAATAGCAGCTTTGTGTTGAGTAATTAGAGGACGTAAGTGATTTTGGGTAGTAGAGCCCCAAGCACAAATACCATAGTTGAGATATGGATAGATAAGGGAGTAATAGAGAGTCACCAGGGCAGGGTGTGGTACATAATATCTGATCTTAGAAAGAATGCCCACAGTTTTTGAAACTTTTTTTTATATATTTAGAATGTGTCCCTGGAAATTCAGCTTGTGGTCAATGAGAATGCCAAGGAATTTGCCATCTAATTTGTTACAAATTTGGGTATTGTTTATATTGAGATTTATTTGATTTGAGAATTTATTGCCAAACAGAATATAGAAAGTTTTGTCAATGTTAAGGGTGAGTTTGTTTGCAGTTAGCCAAAGATGGACTTTATTTAGCTCAGTATTTACTGTGACATTTAGAGCAAGGGGGTCAGGACTGGAGTAAATGAAGGTTGTGTCATCAGCAAATAGAATTGGTTTGAGGTGTTGGGAGGCATTTGGAAGGTTATTAATGTAGATGAGAAAGAGGAGAGGGCCAAGTATGCTGCCCTGAGGAACACCAATGTTGATGGGTAGGGTGGGAGAAATTGTATTATTCACAGAAACATATTGGAGTCTGTCAGTAAGGTAGGATTTGAGGTATTGCAGGGAGTGTCCTCTGACTCCATAATGATGCAGCCAGAACGCACTTCTCAGCCTACTATGCAAGGCCCGATTTGCCTAATAAGCCAAGTTTTCATGAATAAATTGTTTTTCGACTACCTAACCTAACCTAACTTTTTCGGCTACCTAACCTAACCTAACCTATAAAGATAGGTTAGGTTAGGTAGGGTTGGTTAGGTTCAGTTATATATCTACGTTAATTTTAACTCCAATAAAAAAAAATTGACCTCATACATTATGAAATGGGTATCTTTATCATTTCATAAGAAAAAATTAAAGAAAATATATTAATTCATGAAAACTTGACTTATTAGGCAAATCGGGCCTTGCATAGTAGGTTGAGAAGTGCGTTCTGGCTACTAGGTACGACATATATATATATATATATATATATATATATATATATATATATATATATATATATATATATATATATATATATATTTATATATATATATATATATATATATATATATATATATATATATATATATATATAAATATATATTTATATATATATATGTCGTACCTAGTAGCCAGAACGCACTTCTCAGCCTACAATGCAAGGCCAGATTTGCCTAATAAACCAAGTTTTCATGGATTAATTGTTTTTCGACTACCTAACCTACCTAACCTAACCTAACCAAACTTTTTCGGCTACCTAACCTAACCTAACCTATATAGATAGGTTAGGTTAGGTTAGGTAGGGTTGGTTAGGTTCGGTCATATATCTACGTTAATTTTAACTTCAATACAAAAAAATTGACCTCATACATAATGAAATGGGAAGCTTTATCATTTCATAAGAAAAAAATTTGAGAAAATATAATAATTCAGGAAAACTTGGCTTATTAGGCAAATCGGGCCTTGCATAGTAGGCTGAGAAGTGCGTTCTGGCTACTAGGTACGACATATATATATATGTCGTACCTAGTAGCCAGAACGCACTTCTCAGCCTATTATGCAAGGCCCAATTTGCCTAATAAGCCAAGTTTTCCTAAATTAATATATTTTCTCTATTTTTTTCCTTCTGAAACGATAAAGCTACCAATTTCATTATGTATGAGGTCAATTTTTTTATTGGAGTTAAAATTAACTTAGATATATGACCGAACCTAACCAACCCTACCTAACCTAACCTAACCTATCTTTATAGCCTAGGTTAGGTTAGGTAGGCGAAAAAGTTAGGTTTGGTTAAGTTAGGTAGTCGAAAAACAATAAATTCATGAAAACTTGGCTTATTAGGCAAATCGGGCCCTGCATAGTAGGATGAGACGTGCGTTCTGGCTACTAGGTACGACATATATATATATATATATATATATATATATATATATATATATATATATATATATATATATATATATATATATATATATATATATATATATATATATATATATATATATACAACTTTAGAACACTTTCCCACCAGGAGACTCGAACCCTAGCCAGCACAGAAGCCTTCCAGCAACTGGCATAACAGGTACGCCTTAACCCTCTCCACCACCTGCTCAGACCCCTAAAGAGATGGTAATTTCGTAGTATTTAAATACACCAAAGATCAACACCTCCCAAGAGCACTAGAGCAAGTGAGGGGCATTTAGACGTTAATTTCATTAAGTCCCTGTTAATATGGGAAGACACAGTGTCTATGCTTAAGGCACAACTCTCCTAAACACGAGAGTGAAGTATACAACTTTAGAACACTTTCCCACCAGGAGACTCGAACCCTAGCCAGCACAGAAGCCTTCCAGCAACTGGCATAACAGGTACGCCTTAACCCTCTCCACCACCTGCTCAGACCCCTAAAGAGATGGTAATTTCGGAGTATTTAAATACACCAAAGATCAACACCTCCCAAGAGCACTAGAGCAAGTGAGGGGTCATTTAGACGTTAATTTCATCAAGTCCCTGTTAATATGGGAAGACACAGTGTCTATGCTTAAGGCACAACTCTCCTAAACACGAGAGTGAAGTATACAACTTTCGAACACTTTCCCACCAGGAGACTCGAACCCTAGCCAGCACAGAAGCCTTCCAGCAACTGGCATAACAGGTACGCCTTAACCCTCTCCACCACCTGCTCAGACCCCTAAAGAGATGGTAATTTCGGAGTATTTAAATACACCAAAGATCAACACCTCCCAAGAGCACTAGAGCAAGTGAGGGGTCATTTAGACGTTAATTTCATCAAGTCCCTGTTAAATTAATATTAACCATATTAACCAGTCCCATATTAACAGGGACTTGATGAAATTAACGTCTAAATGACCCCTCACTTGCTCTAGTGCTCTTGGGAGGTGTTGATCTTTGGTGTATTTAAATACTCCGAAATTACCATCTCTTTAGGGGTCTGAGCAGGTGGTGGAGAGGGTTAAGGCGTACCTGTTATGCCAGTTGCTGGAAGGCTTCTGTGCTGGCTAGGGTTCGAGTCTCCTGGTGGGAAAGTGTTCTAAAGTTGTATACTTCACTCTCGTGTTTAGGAGAGTTGTGCCTTATATATATATATATATATATATATATATATATATATATATATATATATATATATATATATATATATATATATATATATATATATATATATATATATATATATATATATATATATATATATATATATATATATATATATATATATATATATATATATATATATATATATATATATATATATATATATATATATATGCGAACAAGCCTGAATGGTCCCCAGGACTATATGCGAATGAAAACTCACACCCCAGAAGTGACTCGAACCCATACTCCCAGAAGCAACGCAACTGGTAACTACAGGGCGCCTTAATCCGCTTGACCATCACGGCCGTCAAAAGGAGGTGATAGCCGAGGCTATTTGAGCCACTTCCCCGACGGCAACTCGGATGGTAATCTTGGGCATAGCATTTCACCAAATCACCTCATTCTTTGGGGCACACGTGAGGAACACAAATGCGAACAAGCCTGAATGGTCCCCAGGACTATATGCGAATGAAAACTCACACCCCAGAAGTGACTCGAACCCATACTCCCAGAAGCAACGCAACTGGTAACTACAGGGCGCCTTAATCCGCTTGACCATCACGGCCGTCAAAAGGAAGTGATAGCCGAGGCTATTTGAGCCACTTCCCCGACGGCAACTCGGATGGTAATCTTGGGCATAGCATTTCACCAAATCACCTCATTCTTTGGGGCACACGTGAGGAACACAAATGCGAACAAGCCTGAATGGTCCCCAGGACTATATGCGAATGAAAACTCACACCCCAGAAGTGACTCGAACCCATACTCCCAGAAGCAACGCAACTGGTAACTACAGGGCGCCTTAATCCGCTTGACCATCACGGCCGTCAAAAGGAAGTGATAGCCGAGGCTATTTGAGCCACTTCCCCGACGGCAACTCTGATGGTAATCTTGGGCATAGCATTTCACCAAATCACCTCATTCTTTGGGGCACACGTGAGGAACACAAATGCGAACAAGCCTGAATGGTCCCCAGGACTATATGCGAATGAAAACTCAGTGGCTCAAATAGCCTCGGCTATCACTTCCTTTTGACGGCCGTGATGGTCAAGCGGATTAAGGCGCCCTGTGTTTACCAGTTGCGTTGCTTCTGGGAGTATGGGTTCGAGTCACTTCTGGGGTGTGAGTTTTCATTCGCATATAGTCCTGGGGACCATTCAGGCTTGTTCGCATTTGTGTTCCTCACGTGTGCCCCAAAGAATGAGGTGATTTGGTGAAATGCTATGCCCAAGATTACCATCCGAGTTGCCGTCGGGGAAGTGGCTCAAATAGCCTCGGCTATCACTTCCTTTTGACGGCCGTGATGGTCAAGCGGATTAAGGCGCCCTGTAGTTACCAGTTGCGTTGCTTCTGGGAGTATGGGTTCGAGTCACTTCTGGGGTGTGAGTTTTCATTCGCATATAGTCCTGGGGACCATTCAGGCTTGTTCGCATTTGTGTTCCTCACGTGTGCCCCAAAGAATGAGGTGATTTGGTGAAATGCTATGCCCAAGATTACCATCCGAGTTGCCGTCGGGGAAGTGGCTCAAATAGCCTCGGCTATCACTTCCTTTTGACGGCCGTGATGGTCAAGCGGATTAAGGCGCCCTGTAGTTACCAGTTGCGTTGCTTCTGGGAGTATGGGTTCGAGTCACTTCTGGGGTGTGAGTTTTCATTCGCATATAGTCCTGGGGACCATTCAGGCTTGTTCGCATTTGTGTTCCTCACGTGTGCCCCAAAGAATGAGGTGATTTGGTGAAATGCTATGCCCAAGATTACCATCCGAGTTGCCGTCGGGGAAGTGGCTCAAATAGCCTCGGCTATCACTTGCTTTTGACGGCCGTGATGGTCAAGCGGATTAAGGCGCCCTGTAGTTACCAGTTGCGTTGCTTCTGGGAGTATGGGTTCGAGTCACTTCTGGGGTGTGAGTTTTCATTCGCATATAGTCCTGGGGACCATTCAGGCTTGTTCGCATTTGTGTTCTTCACGTGTGCCCCAAAGAATGAGGTGATTTGGTGAAATGCTATGCCCAAGATTACCATCCGAGTTGCCGTCGGGGAAGTGGCTCAAATAGCCTCGGCTATCACTTCCTTTTGACGGCCGTGATGGTCAAGCGGATTAAGGCGCCCTGTAGTTACCAGTTGCGTTGCTTCTGGGAGTATGGGTTCGAGTCACTTCTGGGGTGTGAGTTTTCATTCGCATATAGTCCTGGGGACCATTCAGGCTTGTTCGCATTTGTGTTCCTCACGTGTGCCCCAAAGAATGAGGTGATTTGGTGAAATGCTATGCCCAAGATTACCATCCGAGTTGCCGTCGGGGAAGTGGCTCAAATAGCCTCGGCTATCACTTCCTTTTGACGGCCGTGATGGTCAAGCGGATTAAGGCGCCCTGTAGTTACCAGTTGCGTTGCTTCTGGGAGTATGGGTTCGAGTCACTTCTGGGGTGTGAGTTTTCATTCATATAAATATATATATATATATATATATATATATATATATATATATATATATATATATATATATATATATATATATATATATATATATATATATATATATATATATATCGTACCTAGTAGCCAGAACGCACTTCTCAGCCTACTATGCAAGGCCCGATTTGCCTAATAAGCCAAGTTTTCATGAATTAATTGTTTTTCGACTACCTAACCTAACCTAACCTATATTTTTCGGCTACTTAACGTAACCTAACCTATAAAAATAGGTTAGGTTAGGTTAGGTAGGGTTGGTTAGGTTCGGTCATATAACTACGTTAATTTTAACTCCAATAAAAAAGTGACCTCATACATAATGAAATGGATAGCTTTATCATTTCATAAGAAAAAAATTAGAGAAAATATATTAATTCATGAAAACTTGGCTTATTAGGCAAATCGGGCCTTGCATAGTAGGTTGAGAAGTGCGTTCTGGCTACTAGGTACAACATATATATATATATATATATATATATATGTCGTACCTAGTAGCCAGAACGCACTTTTCTGCCTACTATGCAAGGCCTGATTTGCCTAATAAGCCAAGTTTTCCTGAATTAATATATTTTCTCTAATTTTTTTCTTATGAAATGATAAAGCTACTTATTTCATTATGTATGAGGTCAATTTTTTTTTATTGGAGTTAAAATTAACGTAGATATATGACCAAACCTAACCAACCCTACCTAACCTAACCTAACCTATCTTTATAGGTTAGGT